>NC_025692.1:3556348-3557349 GCF_000633955.1 Camelina sativa | reverse complement strand
CAAGCTCACTCTTCAAACTCTCTACTTCTCTTTCAACTTTAGATAATTCTTCTTCTGCACTGCCCAACCGTTGCTCGGATTCTTCAAGTTCCTCCTTCTGACTAGCAATTTTCGACTCCAATGTAACGATCTTCTCCTTAAGTTCAGTGATTTCAGTTTCCATGTCATGCAGTTTATCATTGCTTCCTTCGAGCTGTTTCATCACAGATTCCAATGATACAGAAGCAGATCTCTCCAACTTGTTAGCTTCTACAAGCTGTTCCTCCACTTCTTTGGCTTTGCTCTGCCACTCGTCAGACAAGTTATGTGCGTAAGACTCTGCCATCTTGGCAGCTTCTAAATCAACATTAAGCTTCTCAATGATCATCTCTTTTTCTTGAACCTCTGCCTCGAAACCTCTCGCTTTCTCAAGATCTCTTTTCAAAACCACAACCTCGTCTTCTAGCTTGGCAACCATCTCGTTGCCCGAAATAGCAGTCTTTTCTCGGGTTGAATCAAGCAAAGCTTTCAACCGAGTCAACTCCGAAGACAAGATGTCAACTTTCTCAGCATGGATAGCAGCAGTCTTACTAGCATCATCAGCTTTGCTCAGGGCCTTAGTCTTAGCATCATTGGCCAAAGCCAGTTCTTCGTTGATCTTCTCAAGCTCCTGTCTAACCGAAACAAGAGCAGCGGAATCTGAAGCATGCTGGTTCTTGAGACTCTCTAGCTCCTTCTTCAATTCTTCTTCACTGTTCTGAACCGCCTCGATCCCTGCCTCAACAGCCTGAAACTTCTCGATCTCAGAATTCTCCTCCACATGTTTCTGAGCTTTTAAAGCGTCGTCCAGCTTCACAGCCGCTTCTTCAGCCTCTTTTTTAGCTTCTTTGAGTTCATCAAGTGCTTTGGCTTTCTCCTTCTCCAATGAAGTTATCCGCTCGTTGGCTTTCTTCAAATCTTCCTTGATTTGACTCAACCGTGGTTGAGATTCTGTTCCTTTCGTCGCTACCACACGCGCTTGA
>NC_025692.1:3520949-3555744 GCF_000633955.1 Camelina sativa | reverse complement strand
AAAAAAAAAAAAAAAAAAAAAAAAAAAAAAAAAAAAAACATTAAGCAGGTCCAAGATAAAGACCACAAGTACCTCGGGAGGAGTAGGAACCTTTGGGGAGCGTCTCTCAGTAGAAGACTTGGAATGTGGGGAAGAGCGATCAAGTGAAAGGCGTGAATGTGGAGTAGTAGATGGAGAATTATTATTACTATTATTAGTTTCGGATTTATTGACTGCGTTCCTGCTGCTACTAGTCAATTTTGATACTCTTGGAGTTGCAGGTGATGATTTCCCCGGTGTAGTAGTAGTAGTAGTAGTACTAGTTTCAGACAAACTAGTTCTGTTTCCAAACAAAAGAGACAACAACACAAGTCAGATCTCAGCACACAATTGCTCAAATTGCCGCAAAATTAGGGGGAAAAAATTAAAATTGAGATCCTAAAAAAAAGATCTCTCGATCATTGACAATTTCTCAAAATAGTAACTAGTCTTTTTTCCTGTCAATCAGATCTGAATCTACTCAAAAGAGATATATATATTTATATCCCCAGTTTATTAAAAAGAAAAATTGAAACAGAGTAAGAAGAGGACTCTCTTACTTAGTCTTGGAAGCCATAGCCGCCGATCGCCGTCACCACCGCCGCGCTCAGTTGATCGGTTACAAATTCGATCGATATTGTTTGTATTGAAATTGGGTTCTCAATTAAATTTTCTGGAAATCACAGATCAAGAGAGAGAGAGAGACAAATGATTCGAATCGGTGGAAATGAGGAAAAAAGGGGGAAGGATCCAAGTAAAGAAGTAACGGAGAATGATAATTGGCAGGTGTGGTTTAGTTGTCTGTCTCCAGAGTGGCCTCACTACTCCTCTTCTTTTTTTTTATTTTTTAAAAAGCTTATATTATAAAATAATAATAATAATAAATAATATTGTAAAAATTTAAAATAAGAGTAGGATTCTCCTACCGATCCGATGTATAGAAAAAGCAAAAAAAATAAAATAAACCCCACTAAATAATTTCTAACTTCATTAAATTATTTTTAAAAAATAAAAGTAAAAAGTAAAGAACGTGAAGGTTGGTAAAATGACGAAAATGACCCCACACACTTCATCTTTATTAGTAGTCCAATCCAACTGACAGTGAATACTACCGTCACGGCTGTTGTTGTTGTTGTTGTTCATATCATTGCTTTGCTGCTACAAAAGTGAGAGAGATCTACGGCTCTTATTCTTCGGCCAACTTTTTTTTTATTATTTTGTCAACGTTCGGCGTATTTCACAATTTATTATATTGCTCACATTTGAAAAACACGGTTGGTGTATAAATGCGTGTTCATAAGAAAATAAACCTAATAAAATCACACCTTTGGCATAACTTTTTTAGAAAAATGTTTGGTATAGTTCAATGATTTGTTTTGTACATGAAGTTGGTAACAAAACTATACACTTCATTTACTCCAAAAGAAACATGACCATGGCATAGAAACTATTATTGTCAATTGTCATCATCTTTTCTTTCATGATACCTACCTACTAGGTTTTACATCTTATCATTAGGAATGCAAAAGTAAAATGAGCATGTGACCAATGGTAAGGAACACATGAGATGAGAGACTTATGATGCCTTTTATCTTCCTAAAGATAATCATGACGTTTATGCAAACTCAACATTATTCTACGTACTTTTTTCTACTTGAAGCAATGTGGTGTTTGTTTATACGGCAACTCTTAGCATATGTTGTTAAATCAGCATATGCGTGAAATCATTTCTAATAATATATATTCAATTCATTGGTTGAAGTTCATTTTCATGGTTTCCTAGCTCGGGTTTAAATACATTTCGTGTGGCCAAAAAAAAAACACTAATGGAAATTTATACCACTAAATAATTAAAGTTTGTTATTTATTTTTACGGTGATTTACTCAAATTATCCAAATTAGATAATATTATCAAAATCTACAATCAAAGATTTTATTACTAGAATATTTCGGGTATTTTCAAAATACCCAGCATGCCCTTGTTTTATGTTACCGGAAAAAACGTAATTACAAAAATGTCATTGCCACGTCAAACGCCACGTCAAAAACGTTGACGTGTAACAATATCTCAGCCATAACGCGTTACAAAGGTATATTGCGGCTGAGTTATAGGTATATTCCGGCTGAGTTATGGAAAAAAACATTTAAGTAAGAGCGGACGGCTGAGTTAGAGCATAACTCAGCCAAGCGTTACGGCTGACTTATCAAAATCTGGCTGAGTTACGCTCTAACTCAGCCGTCCTTACGGCTGAGTTTTCACCCGATGGTTGAGTTGTTAAAATTTTGGCTGAGTTACTAGTAGGCTGACTTATCGTAGGCTGAGTTATCACTACGACACGACTAAGTTATCACTACGGCACGGCTGAGTTACCATTTTCCGACTGGCTGAGTTATCGTACAACTCAGCTGTGATAGGCTGACTTATCGTACAACTCAGCCATTCGACGGCTGACTTAGTAGCAAAAGATTAATTACTAGAATGTTATTCAGTTACGACTGACTTATTAAACGATATGGCTGAGTTACATATTTTCAGTTGATGAAGCGGCTGAATTTGGCAGCAATTTTTTTGTTTTTTAATTACTGTAATGTTTTTCATATTGTGACTGAGTTATAATTTGTTTGATGGCTGAGTTTTATATAGACTGAGGTATTAATTGTTTGATGGCTGACTTGCCACGTCGGACGCAACATCCATGTCAGCATTCCATATCATCTTTTTTTTTCTCTGAAAATACGAAACGTCATTCGACTCTTGTTCTTCAACTGGTAAATAAGTGAACTATTTACCTTCTTCTTCACCTTGTTCTTATATTTCTTCTTAACTTTTCTTCTTCACCTAGTTCTTTCTACTTCTTCTTCACCTTGTTCTTCATTTTCTTTCATGGATCCAGTTCCTTTACTAGTTGTTTCCGGTAATTGGGTAAAAAAACAGAGATATGTATTTAACACCGACGATAGAGGGTGTATAGTTGTGCAGATCGATGGTGGCACAACACATGACAAGCTTGTGGAGCTTGTTCTTGAAGACTATAGATTGGGCGCGTTTAGCCATGAGCTAAAGTTGAGCTACATGTTCTCGAACAAGGCACTGAAACTAATGGCGCATGATACTCCACCAGTTGTTGTCTCCAATGATCGACAATTGCAATGTTTTTTGGGGCTATAGAAAACCGATCAGCTACATCTTTGTGTAGAGTTTTCGGCGAAAGAGTCTACAGAAACTAGTGGAGCTAGAGAAAGTATGATTTGGCCAAGCAGTGACACGAAAGTAGAATCTACATACGAAGCGTACGATGGGGGATTTGAAGGCACTTGTTTTGATTATGGTAAGATCGTTGACAAAGAAAATGAAGAAGAAGAAGAAGAAGTTGTCGTAGTAGCATCTGACGAAGAAGAAGACGATGAATTTTCAAGCTGATTTGATTTTTTCGACGACTCCGATATATCAGCCATTAAGGATTTATAAATCACTATAACTCAGCCGTCACATGAATCGACGAGACCTTTCGTTTTCCCGTAAATATTATAACTCAGCCGTAAAGTCATATATATCAGCCATTTACTTTCATATTGTTTCTTGTGATAACTCAGCCATAAAACACTATAATTCAGCCGTAACATGAATCGACGAGACCTTTCGTTTTCTTGTAAATATTATAACTCAGCCGTCAAGTCATATATATCATTCATTTACTTTCAAATTGTTTCTTGTGATAACTCAGCCATAAAACACTATAATTCAGCCGTAACATGAATCGACGAGACCTTTCGTTTTCCCGTAAATATTATAACTCAGCCGTAAAGTCATATATATCATCCATTTACCTTCAGATTGTTTCTTGTGATAACTCAACCATAACTCACTATAACTCAGCCGTCACATGACCTTTCGTTTTCCCGTAATGATTATAACTCAACCATAAAGCGATATTTTGGCGGGAAACCATCAGTTAACCTAATAATAGACGCGAACTTTCGTTTTCCTATTGTTTTTCCTTTATATTCTCCTCATTCATATGTCTGAATCTCTTTCATCTCTTTCATCTCATTCTTCATTTCTCTTTATCTACTCCTAAATCACAGATCTCTCTATCTGTGACATCTTCCTATCGACATGGAAGTTGTTCCTCATATCGATGGACAGTTTTTTAGAGATGTCCAAGCGATCATTTGCGCCACTGGTCTGGAGAATATTCCGGTTCTAAACCCTGGTGTGGGTTCCTGGGTTGACAAAACTACTGTTACGTGGTTCAAGTTCCTTCACGTTCTCTCTATCGCGATTAGAGGAATACTTCAACACAACTAGCACCATGGGTGGCCGACGTACCACTTGATTCCCTTCCACTTTAAGAGACGGTGGTTTCTCCTCCTCGCGGTAAGATCACTAAAAAAACCCACCATATTGATATTATTCTATACTCTTATCGATTATTTCCTTTAATTGTAGCGTAAATACACGTGGGATCCAAAGCACACTTTAACGATCTGGACACTGTTTAATTTGGTGGCTAGAACGTTATTCAGATCCCAGATGCGTGCTCTCAAGAGGATATGGGCGAGTGGTGGCAATAAACCCGAGATGCTGACTAGCATAGTTTGGAATGATTTGGTCGATATGTTTGAAGAATTTGGCTCAGATGACGTCGGTTTCAAAAAGTGATTTTCATTGTACTTCCGTGTCGTATTCTATATGAACTATGAACTACGAACTATGATTTTGTGTTTTTTGTTTTTTTCGATTTCGTTTATGTTGTACCTTCATAATAATATAAATCAGTCATTATTTGGATATCTCAGCCATTACGGAATGATAACTCAACCATAAAGTTCAATAAGTCAACCACAATATTTGATAACTCAGCCATCACTTTATCTTAATTATTTTACATAACTCAGTCGTGAATAACGATAACTCAGCCAACCCTCAAATTAGAATGTGTAAAAATCACTCTAAGTCTATAAATATCCCTTTTTATTGGTTTTAATGATAGTGATATTCATATTTCCATTCTAAATTTAAATTTTGAGTTATAATAATTTTAATATTCAATTGTTGAAGAAATATTTTTAGAAAAATAAAATTCTAAATTCGAATAATAATTATTTAATTATTTGCAATAATATCTTGTGATAAAAAGCTCACTTTATGAATTTATTATGCGTGTGGATTTGAGGAGACACAGAATTAATGATTTTTCGCGCTTCCCTAACAACACTTTTTGTGACATCGAGAGACGTTTTAATACTTATTAGGAATCTGACAAAACAAAAGACCCAGGAAAAAAAGAAGAATACGTTTTCATATTATTGAGAATACCCTAAACGATAACTCTGTCGTCATAAACTATAACTCAGCCAACCCTCAAATTAGAATGACTAAATAACCGACCAAACCGAACCGAACCGGAAACTATTTTTTCCATTATTTTCGGTTAATTATGGTTACATTCGGCTTGCTATCGATTATATTAAGTTAATCCACCTAATTTGGATAACATTTGGATTATTTATGGTTATATATTCATCTAACCGACCTATAACCGGAAATAACCGAAAAGTAATTTCAAAAATTTTTAAATTTTCAAATGGTTATTATATTAGTATATCCAAATTATCACCTTAAACCAAACACAATATAACCAAAATCAAACTGTTATATTAAAACCCATAATGTTGGAAATATGAACTCTACACCTCAAGCCCTAACCCTAACCCTAACCCTTAAATATCATGTTTTGAATGTTTTACACATTTTGATCGGACTGTGTAAAAATCAATCTTTGTCTATAATTATTACTTTTATTGCTTATAATGATTGTAATATTCATTTTTTCATTCTATATTTTAATTTTGAGTTATAATAATTCTAATTTACAAATATTTCATAAGTCAGCCATTTATGTCTATAACTCAGCCATATCAGTCAATTGTTTGAGAAATACTTTTATTTCTTTTATTCGCAATTCAAATTCAAATTTTTTTAATTAATTTGAATAATATATTGTGAGAAAAGCTAACTTTATGTATTTATTATGTGTGGATCTGAGCTGGCACAAAATTAGTGATTTTTCGCGATTTCCCAACAACACTTTTTGTGATATCGAGAGACGTTTTAATTAGATAATTTATTAGGAATCTGACAGAACGAAAGACCTAGGAAAGAAAGAAGAATACGTACTAATATCTCATAACTCCGTAATTCATAAGTCAGGCGTGTGAAGTATATAACTTAGCCGTAACTTAACCGTAAATCAGTCATAATTTTGAAAATAGACAAATCAATGTTTTACATACCCAAATACAATTCATCTCGAACTGAGCATAGTCACGAACTATCTTTAAAGAGTGTAAACGTGATGGTATAATAATAATGTGCAACGTTTTACAAAATTTATAGAAAACAAAATTTTGAAATATGTGAAATATGTACGCAAGATTGTAATTTGCACCAAGAGAAAGTTATATAAACAATATATTTTTCCCATACTGAATCAGGAAAAGGAGAAGTCGTAACCTGTTCTGAGAAGCGGAATTCTGAACTTTTCTACAGTGTCCTTGGCGGGCTTGGACTGAAGAACTTACAAAGTTTAAAGTCTCTGCCACACAAAAAAATAGCTTGCACAGTTGCATGATTGACAATAAATTTGACAGCATCAGGACCTGCACTCAAAAAAAAAAAAAGAGAGTATTATTATCATAAACATCCGTAACAAATGTGCAATTGAAATAATAAGCTGTAACCAGAAGCTTACCAAGAGTATCATACAAAGGAACAAACACATAAGAATAAGAAGAACAAGCATGATCAACGATGAGCCACTCAGGACGGTTGATAAAGTAAATTCCAACAGATGATCCCTAATAGAAGAAAAACAGAGACCTTGGTTTTAAAAACCGTGCCTGTGGCGTGCAATTGCGCGTGGCGCAGTGACTAAGAAAAGGGCAACAAAACTTAGATGCGTGGCGAGATCTATGATGCGCGCGCCATGTGTGAGCCTCGTTGATGCGCGAGGCAATCATGGCGATCGCATCTTAGGTTATGCGAAAACTTTTCAAAACTTGCAACAAAAACTTAGTGATTTTAGGGGTTTTAGGAAGAGGACGACTAGATACAATAGGATAAACCATTTTACAAACCGAGCTAGTTAAAACATGATTCAGTTTAAGAGATTTTGTAGTCTAAACTGGCTTGAAAGTTAAACCATGTGTTATAATTTGTTTATTTAACCAAATCAATTCTTCAGTTTATTTAAATTGAACTCTTAATCTACGATAGTTTCCACAATTAAAGATGTAAAATTCCTAATTCTCTTTAATAAAACACTGTATATGAATGGAGATTGAAGGCTAAAACCACATGTAGAAAATCTGTTACTGGAGTGCCACAGATCTGAAAGGCGGGCGCCTTAGTGCGCCATGGCGCATGGCTCATTGATGGATCCTCTGTGCCATGGTGCGCTTTGCGCCATTTAAAACCAAGACAGAGACTTAACAGTCAAGCTCCAAAACTCAAGATCAATCAGGAAGTAGTGAAAGCTAGAATCAAACAAATTACCATGGGGATACCATGATGAACTAAACCAGAACCAAGAGCGGTTCTTGCAGTACCAGCTTCTCCGTATGTCATCCATTTATAGCTTGAGAAGAGTAAATAAATACAAAAGAGTCACGTAAAGAGAAAAGCTTTCATAAGAAAGCATATACATAATAATTTTCTTGAGTAAACTTTAAGAGCAGCTCACTCTCCAACAGTTCCATCGACACGAACACGAGTTCCTAAATACTTGTAATCACGAAAATCATGAACAGCATGCCTACATACATAGTAACAAAGGAACAGTAACAATCACAGAGAGGTGACTCAAAAATTTTGATAAATAGAAGAAGAAGAAGAAGAGGGAGTCTGGTTGCCATACTCAAAATTGTCATGGAGAGTAGCGATGTCAGGATGATCTGGGAATCTACTAACGAGCTTGAACGGAGACTTTACAGATCTGAGAAAATTTTTAAAATAAAATGAAATTGAGAGAGAGAGAGATAGAGAAAAGGAGAGGAAGAAGAATAGGGAAACCTGTAGACATTCCAATTGCCAGTATTCAATTTCTCAGGAAGAACAACACTGTATCCGTTATCTAATTGCGTTCAGAAATACAAAAAAAAGAATCAGCAACGAGATAGAGGAAGCTTAGCTAAGCCTAGTAGCAAAGTAAATCAAAAAGAGATTGAGACGTAAAAAATCGAAAATGATGTGTATTTTAATTTGCTAATGTATATTTTTTTTTTATTTTTTTACTCAAAATCGAAAAACTAAACTCAAGAGATAAATTGTAATTACACCTAGCACACTAAATATTTGAGTAATATTTAGAAGATTTATAGATATAAATAATAAACTAACTTTTGAATAACATTTGAGTAATTCTTTCTTATTTTTATACATGTCATATAACCACTCTTTTGAGTTTTGATTGGCAAAAGAGGAATATCATTTTAAGTTTAATTAAAGGGTTACTTGATTAAAGTAAATTAAACAACTACCTTGGGAAGTTAACATAATTCTATGTATTTTATGATGCATATTTCAGGTTCTTGACTTAATTTGTTTATAATTTCAGTTTTTTTTTTCTAACTAATAATTTCAGTTTTTTTTTCTAACTATTCTAGGTGACATAAAATTTTATACAACTCATAAGAATATATAGCCCATGTTCAGGAAATATGGGCTACAAATGACATTTTCAGGAAATGCAAATCTGTTTTCTAGCCCATGTTCTTTAAAATATGTATGTTGCTTCAGTGAAAAACTTATTTAATTTATAAAAACCATCTCTCATAAGTGGAACTCGCTTGGCCACCAATATCTTAAGGCCGAACTATACATTAATGTCTGATGGTCAGACATTAAAGGCCTACGGCTTGTTTAGAAAAATGAAGTTATGAACGATAATGGGCTCTTGCGAAATGAGTGCAATCTTGTAATGAGGCAATTGGTCTTAATTCATATATATTGTTACAATTCTGTTTTCCAGCAATTTGTCTTCTGCAATCTCTTAACAAAGTGTTTAGAATGTTCTAGAATGAACCATTTGTGTTGTATGTATGTGCCATTGTAACTTATCTATCATGAACATATCATTTACTTTCAAAAATAATTATTTCCCCATATTTGGAACTGAAAACTCTCATAAACTACAAGAAACACAATGCAATTTACATGACAGATACAAATCCAATATTGGACTAGTGAGAATCCTTTAGCTACTCCAAACAACAACAAAAACACAAACAAGAAACATCTGAGAATTTCTGTAATCCTCAGATCCTCTCCATTGAGCAGTGCAAGACATTGATTCCAGTTCTTGAAACCTGTCTGAATAAATAATTGGTGAAAAGAGTTCACAATTCTTGTAAATTGTAACCATCAATCTTCCTGTGTCGTCTGGTTTTCGATTGTGTCAGTGAGTTCAATGGTTCTAAGATCGCGGAGATGTTGCAAAATATCTTTGAGAATATCTGTTCCTTTGTCACCTTTCTTCGCCGAACTCATACAGTTTTTCAGAAACTCTCCATCTGTTTCCAGCACCTGTAACCTCTCATAGACACTATCAACTTGTTTGATGATCTCTAGCTTCTCGCTTTCCGAACCAAAGTTCTTTTCAGCGGACTCCGGTAGTTCTTGATACTCGTCTTCTGATTCGTTCTCTGCTGCGTCTAGAAGAGGTAGCAGACTCTTTGCCATTGATGCCATTGTTTGTCCTTCATGTTCACTATAACTCTCTTCTTGATCATAACTATTGCTAAATTCTCCTGGAAATTTTGGATCCTCGGCTGACTGATCATTGTCCTGCATTGTTACCAGCCTGTCTTCTAACACTCTAAGCTGATCCAAAATCACTAGCCTCTCTTCTTCAAACTCTGATAAAGATTCACCAAGGATGCTCATATGTTGTACACAATCCAACGTTATCTTCTCCAAATCCACATCGGTCTCAGAAGAAGTGTCCTCTTCTCCATTCTCCTCCTTCTTCCCATCATCATCATTACTACCATCATCAGAAGCCTCAGAATTGGTTTTTGTAATTGTGATTTTGTTCGTAGCTTTCGATTCATACTCCAAAACCTTCTCTCGATAAACGTCAAGTTCTCTCTGGAGTTGTTCCTTCTCTTTCTCTCGTTTCACCATCAAATGATTCAGCAGCTGCAAGGCTTCTTGATCATACTCGGCCTGCTCCTCCATCATTCTTTGATACTGCAAAGCCTCCATCTGAACTTTCGCTTTCTCTTCTTGTAGCCTCGTGATCATGGCCATTGTCTGGTTAGCCGATATTGCAGACGCGCTTCTTTCTTCTTCCAGCTCTGCATATAAATCTCTTAATGCTTCTTGTTCTGCTCTCATAGTCTCTCTCAGTCTTTCAATAGTCTTTAAAGGACCACCATCGTCCATCTCACTCACTAATACACTTTCATCACCTGCATACTCATTTCTGGCAAGAAAAAGAAGTTTCTTGTTGAATAAAGAAGTACTGACTGAAGTTGGAGTTTCCGGATCAAGCTCCTTATTCTTATCTTCTCCATCTTCTTCTCCTTCTTCTTGATTTTGGCTACCTATGAAAGAAAAAAACTCTACATATTCAGACTTCAAGGTGCACAAGACCTGCTAGAAGAGGATCAAATCCTACAGAGAGAGGTTTTCGATAACAAAAGCTTCATTCCTTTTGCTTACCAGTAAAATTCTTGCTCTCAAACTGGTCAACCAACAAATCTGCTCCTTCTTCTTCTTTCACAGCCACAGGCACTGTGGTTTAGTCACAAAATTGAACAATCTTTAAAACCCATGTGACAGACAATAACAAAATATAAACTTTGGATTTATGAATTCTCACTCTTACCTGAAATTTGACCTTCCCCATGTGTCTCAACATTGCCAGTGTCATCATCCCTTTGTTCATCCTCTGAAACCCTTGATTTAGCTTCAGGGATCTCCTCTTCGTTCCCGGGAGAATTAATATTGCTGATGATAGATCTTAACCCATCCTCCTCAGACACTTCTCTCAGGCTTAAACCATAGCTCTCAACATCTGAAATCACTTCACCATTTTGATGCAGCTCTTGTCTCTTCCCTTCTTCTTCTTCTGCTTTACCTCTGAAGAACGGCCCTAAGGGATAGTCTTCTCTCTCTACCTCAAATCCATCTCCAAAGAATTTATCATCATCGATCATCTCTAATATCAATCCTCCATTTTCTCTATCTACTCCCAGAGTTTTCCCCCAAATTGATGACTTGATAAGCAAGTAATTAGGGTAGGGTTTTTCAGCCAAGCTCTTCTGACAACATGTGCAAAACCCTAAACCAATGTTGCTCCTTTCTTCTTCACGATTTGAGCAATCTGAGCACAAGTTCGCCGATTCGGATGTTTTCCCGTGAGTTCTGCAAAAGCTCAGAGTAGCGAGCTCCGCGACGTGATTTTCACATAAAACCTCTCTGTAGTAAGTGAATCTATTTGCTGAGTTTCGCTCGAGGAGTCGATCTAGATTAGGGCAGAGAAGGCATACTTGCTTAAGGCCGAAGAAAGATGCGAATCTGACGATAAAGTAAGTGAAAAGGGAATTGAGGAAGATAAAGAACATGAGAAGCCATTCGAGGAATGCGTAGACCAAGATTACTGTGATTCTGTTTGTGTTTCGGCTTAGCTTCGTTGCGAAATTGTTGGCCGCCATTGAAATTGTTGACTCCTCTGCTTCCTTCACTGAGAGAAGAGAGAGAGAGAAGAGAAGAGAAAGAGAGAGTGAGAATGATGTTGTCGGGTAACATGCGCTAACTACGCTGTCTTTGTCTACTTTAAAGTTGGTTTTGATCTGAACCGGAATTAAAAACTAAACCGGAATAAGTTTTTCTACCTCAACAACTTCTATTTCTCTTAAAAGCATTTGTATATCCGTTGGAAATTCAGATGTTAATGAGTAGTAAGTGGAGTAATTTTCCAAACAGTAGTGTTGTGCTTTGTATTATTATACTAGAAAACTTCAATAATCATCATTATAGTGACTTTGTTCACGGTTGGTTATGTGATCAACGATTTATTTATTTTTCTTTCCGAAAGTTGAATTAGGAAATTGTTGAAAGGCCAAAAAGAGAAAGCGTGATGATGAATTGGCTGTCAAAAGAAACATAAAAAAAAAAAAAAGGAAAAAAAAAATCTTTTAAAGTGAGGATTGCCTCTTTTGCTTTTAGGTATGGAGTTATTACTTTTTTTTTTCCTGTCATTAATTTTTTCTTTTTTACTAGTACTAGGTTTTGAATCCACGCGTAATCTGGATTTATTTGATATTTTTTGATAAAAATTATATATAATTGATTACGATAATAAAATATTATCTCATAAAAAAATTAAAATTAGTATTGAGGAAAAAAATTAAATTTCAGATACATAATTTTTTAAAATATAAAAATCAGTTGTGTTATAAAATCAAATCTGATAAAAAAAATCATAAATTTAACTTGACGTCCAGGCGAGGCAAATCAAACTGATGACCTCACATATCCTAAACCATTTTATTTGACCACCAGAAAAAGGAAACAATTTTATAATCATTCGTTTTCATATTTAATTGATCGCTACCACCTATGTTTTCGTGTTTTTATTCAATGTTTTCTTATTCTTCATATTCTTTCTTGTCATTTTCATTGTCAAATTTTGTGTTAATTGTCATCGTAACTTTTACCGTTTGGTTCTTCGTTATACTCTTTTTCTTCTTCTTCCTCGTCAACTTCTTCACATTCTTCCACTGAAAAACCTTTTTTTAGACTACCACACAACTTGTTAACCCATCAAACTCCAAGAACAAAATCATTTCTTTTCTCATAAAATTTGTGAAATTCATGATTACCAGCATAGTCAACACATGCACCCAATTATTGACAATTTTATCCATATACTTATTTGGTTTTAGATCCACGCGTTTAGAAACTTCTCAAACCAAAATCCTTACTTGGTTTATAATATTTTAAAAACATAATAAAATATACTAATAATTATTTATTTAATATGAATCATATGATATATAGAAATATGAGTACACTATAAGAACATATTAATTATAAATAAATAATATCAATTATATTATATCATCAAATAATATCAACCGTATCATATTATCAAATAACCGTAACCGTATATAACAGTAACCGCTTGAACCGTAACCGTATTTAAACGTAACCGTTTAACCGTTTGTTAAACGGTTCTGGTTAAGGTTACAAAAATTTCTAACCATAACCGATGGTTAATAAACCTTAACCGTGACAACCGTAACCCTGGTCATGCCTATGTATAGCTAATAAAACATGTGTGTTTGTCGTCCATCTTTCTTCTTTAAACCTCAAAATTTGACTCAAACATCAAATTAAGGTCTTGCGATGTCAATCCTTCTTCCTTAGACCCAAAAATAAAAAATTAATGAAAGAATATCAACTTATCTATAAAATCATACACAAAAATATGTTTTACAGCTCATAAGAAATAAAAAGCACAAATGTAAATAAATAAAATAATTTATGGTTTGCATCAATATTTATAATATTTTAAACTTTTAAAAGGTTTCGAAATATAAAGTTTGAACCTTTTAAAAATTTTCAATATTTATAATATTTTAAACTTTCAAAATTTAAAACTTATAATATTTAAAAACTTTTTAAAAGCTAAGAACTTTTAAATGTTTCAATATTAAAAACTTTTTAAAAGCTAAGAACTTTTAAATGTTTTAAACTTTTAAAATTTTTAAATATTATAATATTTTTTTTGAAACTGTTTAAAGTTTTAATTTGGTCAAATAAAAAACCAGATCAAACCAAATAAAACTTTTAAACTTGGACGCCTGATAAATTAAGCTTTCTTGCTCATTCGTTGTTGGAAGCATATTAATCTTATTTATACTGGTTCTGAACCATTGTCTAAAAACATTTCTAACCGATGTGGGATATTGTGCTTAATTCTTTGATTTCTATAAATTTAAAATTTTCTTTTTTCTAAAAAAATCTGTAAATTTAAAAAAATGTTAATGAATGACATGTCAAATCATGATAGGTTGTTTAAAATAATTCTTAATATAGAAAATTTTGGAAATTGTATAAAATATTAATAAATGATATGTCAAATTTGTATTGGTTGTTTTAAATCCGACGTGGACGGCCTTAGAAGCTTATAGCTCCTATTTTTTATTAGTATAAATTCTCTTTTGTCAAATGAAACTGCATTACACTAAACCAAATTATCATCGAAACCAGAGAACAAATCATTCTAAATTTTTCCTAAACAACAACTTTTAATTACTCCAAACCAAACCGACTACACCTTATTAACTGTTGAAAGTTTTTTAATACACATTTTTTGTTGGTGAAGCTATATAAAATTAAATACAATTGTAGCAGTAGTATAACCAACAAATACTAAAGTTACCCACGTTTTGCTTGAAAACTGTTCATGCTTTTAGGCATTATGGACCCGACAGTAGGACACTAATAAAAAAGTTGACAATTGATTATTTCTGTGGGTAGATTTTGAAGCTAAATTTGGGGTCCCTAAAAAAACGAAAAATTAATTATAGTTATGGGTAAAATTTAATGGACAATAGCCTCAGAGAGCTTCAAATGATCGATCATCACTAAAAGTTATGTGCCGGGTCAAAACACGAGAGTATATAATAATTACCTGACAGATTTTTTAATTTACTGAGACACTAAAGAAGTAGACTTGAGAAAATCAAGCCTAGCTTTGGTCAGCTTTATCTTCTCTTCTAGTTCTTCTGCTTGCTCCTTTACACCTCTCACCACTTCTTCTGGAGCTTTCTCCACAAACTTACAAAATCGTGTAAAACAAGCAGTTTAAAAAACCCAGCACCGCTATGTAATAAGCTTAAAGATTCTTTTCATGGTAATGGTATACCTTCGGTGAACTGAGGCGAGTCACGAGGGCGTCATATTCAGTTTGCATCTTGGAGAGACGTTTGGATATGCGTTGGACTTCAGAAGATATATCAACCATGGCGGCAAGAGGTAGATATGCCTCTAGTCCTTCACTGGCTACAAGGTGGACTGAGAGATTTGCATCACCTGAAGAACCAACCAGTAGAGTTATATTTTGACCACGAGTTGGAGCGAATCCGCAAAAATGTAAATAACTGAGATAAGATGAAACGAAGAGAGCAAATTGGATTAAAGATTATTATACCAGGAGGGACATTGGTAAAATGGACGTTGTTTAAGTCAAGCCTTGATAGAAGAGCTAACACCTCCTTCTCTTTCTGCAGCAACACAAAAGGCGCAGCTTTTAAATGACCGAAATTAACTGGTAGAAACCTTTATTCGTAAGATAATTAACTAGTAGAAAGAAACAAGTTACTGACCGAAATATATTCAATAACTTCTGCACTTCCAACAACTGAGGCAGATATACGCTTTACCGGTTCCACTGTATACTCTGCTCGTGCATTTCGAATTGCTCTAGTCTGTGATTTAGCATGCAATGTGTCAACATTTTCCTGAACTTTAGTATGAATCCTTTACGTATAGTGCTGTTGGAGGTTAGAAGAATGTATAAGGCTGAAATTCATACTGACCAGAGCTTGTAAATTCTCAAATCTTTTTATTGATTCAATATTCCTTGGAAGTGAATATTGTGGCCATGGAGACACAATGAGTGCTTCTTTCCTGTAAGGGAGTGCCTGCAAATACAAACGCATTAATCTAGTTTCGTGAAGCTGAAATCATTTTTGATAGCAGTACCAAAGTAGGAACCACATATAACTAAGTTTTCAGTCCTTTTACATCATCCTCAGAAACAAAGCAACAGTACCAAAGAAAAACTCAAAGATAACAGCTTAAGCATGCATTGGTTAAAAATCGTCCAATGAGCTTACAAAAACTCTTAGGTATAAGGAAAAATCAGCCCCAGTGCAGTTGGCCAAGTAAATGGTGAAGGAAATGAAATACACAGATAGCAAAACTGAGAGCACGTTACCTGCCATAGATCCTCGGTCACAAACGGCATAAATGGATGCAACAGCTTAAGTATATTCTCGAAGACATATAACAAAACTGCCTGAGAAGCTAGAGAAACTGAATTGCCTCCAGATCCATACAGTCGAGATTTGCTGGCTTCAATATACCTTTAGAGTAGACTAGTCAGTCAATTAAGTCCAAGAAACATGTATTGGTTGTTAAGAGTTCACGTAGTGATACCAATCAGCAAAGTCACTCCAAAAGAAATCATATGTTCTCTTCCTACATCCCCAAAGAACAACTTCTCATAGCTTGCTGTGACGGAATCAATGAGAATATGGAGTTTTGACACCTGAAAATAATGCAAACAGAATATAAGGTGGTAGACTGGTAGGCAGATTGATACTATTTAATAACTTCAGGATTAAAATGTTATACCGCCCAACATTCAGGCAAGGGTAAACTAAGTAAGGTTTCCTCTTTGTCCAACTGTCAAAAGAAAAGAAGCTAATGGTTAGAAATTTTTTACTATAAACATTGTGAAATGTCCTAACAACTCGATGGTAAGTGAGCAGCCTAAGGTAGCTTATCACTTGTGATGCGATTCTACAATTGTTTTAAGTTATGGCAAAAGGTATGCGAAAGGAACAACTCCATGAAAGAGGTCTGACGAATCTCCTATATTTAAAGCTACCTTGTTTTTTTCTAAGACTTTTATGGTCCATGACCCTTCTTGACACAAAAAATAGTCTTAAACGCTTATTATATGAGTTTCGACTTTATATCATACTTAGTCTGTCACTAAAAGAAAATGTACCACCGTTCCGTTATACTTTCTAGTGGAGATGGAAAAGCAAGCAAACCTTGAGGGCCAGCAAATTCTCCCAAGCAGATGTATCACTTAGACTAGGCAGACTATGCAATACAAACTTTCCAGCATTCCATAGTTTGTTGGTGAATGCTTTATTTGCAGTTAATCTCTCAGTCGATAAGTTTAGATCCTAACAAAAAGGTAAAGGGGAAAACATAGAAAGTAATATAGACATAAATATGACATCTTAATGTAAACCTCTCAAAAATTGTGGTTAAGCTGCCTCAACACAGTAGAGATCAAACCTGACCAGCAGTTCCTAGTGCGATCGTAAATCTCAGAGCGTCAGTGCCAAAATCTTTGATTGTGTCAAGCGGATCAATCACATTCCCCAGAGATTTTGACATTTTTCTCCCCTGATAATTTCAAATAATCTGATTAACTAAATGGAGATATACAGAACGTCACGTTCAGAGACAGTGATGTTAAAATGGGCTATAACAGCCCATAAACGTGAATACAAGTGTCCCCTTAAATAAAAATCCTAGAAGTCACTTAACATTTAAAATTTTAAATAGCATAAAGGGAGAAGTGAGAGATAATGATATGAAAAGCCTCAATGATCAAGGTTTGAGTAGTTACCTCATCTCGAAAAGAAAAAGAAAAAAAAACATTAAACTTACTTGAGAGTCCCGTATAAGTCCGTGAAGGTAGACATGAGAAAATGGAACGGTCCCTGTAAATTCTATTCCCATCATAACCATTCTTGCTACCCAGAAAAATAGTATGTCATGCCTGTCCAAACAAAATGACAGTAGTTATGTAAAGGAAGTATTGGGAGTTTCAAAGACGCAAATTGCAACTAAAGCGCATTTTCTTTACAAGATTTACTTAATTCAGACATCAGTTTTTGGTAACAGTTCCTAAATTTTTTTCTTACTAGTGCAGGGTCGACAATTAACACTAGCCCTGATAGTAGCAGCCATTGTTTTCCTGATCGACAAGAAAGAAGAATATACCCTGTTTCTAACATATTTGTAGGGTAGAAGTTATTGAAATCCTTCGCTGATACATCAGGCCAGCCAAGAGTGCTGAATGGCCACAATGAGCTGCAGAAAAAAACATCTTAGGGTAAAGTATAACTGCAAAAACACTAATACTCTTTAAAGGTACGGGTTTCAGGAAAATATGTTCAGCTGCAGATATATTCTTTAAAGGTAAAGCACTAATCCATTGTGTGAAACTTTCGCATAATTAAACTATAGACACACAGAAGAAAAGTAATCTCCAAATAAATCTAACTGAGAAACTAACCTGGAAAACCAGGTGTCAAGAACATCTGGATCCTGATATATTTCAACATCTTTTCCATACTTCTCATGGGCTTTCTCAAGGGCTTCTTCAGCATTTTTAGCAACTATGTAGTCCTCTTCGCAATCCTTTCCAACCACATACCAAACTGGTATGCGATGCCCCCACCACAGCTGCCGGCTTATGCACCAATCCTTAATATTTGTCAGCCAGTGATTGTATATCTGCAAGGGGTGACAGGATATATAAGCAAACGCAGAAGTAAGCAGTGTAAACAATCAAAAATCGAATATGCCAAACTGAGAGGGCAAAAAACAGATACCAGCTCAGTAACTAATAACACACAACAGGTCGCTCNATGCCTGTCCAAACAAAATGACAGTAGTTATGTAAAGGAAGTATTGGGAATTTCAAAGACGCAAATTGCAACTAAAGCGCATTTTCTTTACAAGATTTACTTAATTCAGACATCAGTTTTTGGTAACAGTTCCTAAATTTTTTTCTTACTAGTGCAGGGTCGACAATTAACACTAGCCCTGATAGTAGCAGCCATTGTTTTCCTGATCGACAAGAAAGAAAAGAATATACCCTGTTTCTAACATATTTGTAGGGTAGAAGTTATTGAAATCCTTCGCTGATACATCAGGCCAGCCAAGAGTGCTGAATGGCCACAATGAGCTGCAGAAAAAGACATCTTAGGTAAAGTATAACTGCAAAAACACTAATACTCTTTAAAGGTATGGGTTTCAGGAAAATATGTTCAGCTGCAGATATATTCTTTAAAGGTAAAGCACTAATCCATTGTGTGAAACTTTCGCATAATTAAACTATAGACACACAGAAGAAAAGTAATCTCCAAATAAATCTAACTGAGAAACTAACCTGGAAAACCAGGTGTCAAGAACATCTGGATCCTGATATATTTCAACATCTTTTCCATACTTCTCATGGGCTTTCTCAAGGGCTTCTTCAGCATTTTTAGCAACTATGTAGTCCTCTTCGCAATCCTTTCCAACCACATACCAAACTGGTATGCGATGCCCCCACCACAGCTGCCGGCTTATGCACCAATCCTTAATATTTGTCAGCCAGTGATTGTATATCTGCAAGGGGTGACAGGATATATAAGCAAACGCAGAAGTAAGCAGTGTAAACAATCAAAAATCGAATATGCCAAACTGAGAGGGCAAAAAACAGATACCAGCTCAGTAACTAATAACACACAACAGGTCGCTCGCATACCTTCTCAAATCTCTCAGGTATGATGGTAAGTTCTTTGTTTTCAACAGCAAGAAGAGCCTTCTCAGCTAAAGGATCCATGTGGACAAACCATTGTTTGCTTACAAGTGGCTCAATAACCTAACACCAGTTAAACCTTGCATGAGAAAATATATGAACTTCCAAAGAACTGGAAAAATAATACTACTGGGTCAGTAGAAAAATACTTCTCCACCACGCTGAGATCTCGGAACTCGTAAAGTATGAGGCTCCTTCTTTACAGCTAAACCTGTCTCCTCAAGATCTGCCCATAGTTTCTCCCTTACCTCAAACCGGTCAAGTCCACTGAAAATACGATGTATGTTAAGGCACCATGGACGTTATGTAACCTAAGGGTATTTCATTTCATAATGTTGAATGCAGCTAGCATATAAGTTTACAACAAAATGTTACCAAAACAAGCCAGCAACGTCATTTAGTGTTGCATCCTTGTTCATCACATTCAGAATGGGGAGACCTAGCTTTCTTGCAAGAAGATAATCATTGTGATCATGCCCAGGACTTATCTTCAGAACACCAGTACCAAAATCCTTATCAACATACTGACAAGGTACAAAAAGATACTAATGAGAAATGCATGAAGAACAGCATAGCAAATACTACGAGGTAACTTCAGTTTCTTGCTTTTAAGTAACTAGAACGCTAGAACTTAGAAGTTTCCCGGCAAAAAGTACTGATGAGAAAAGCATGAAGAATAGCAAAGAAAAACAACTGCAGCCTTTTCCTTGTTGAACTTAGAAAGAGATATTTGATCCTAAAAGACATCAAAAAGAGTGCACAAGCAGTAGATGAGTTTACCTTATCAGAAATAATTGGGACATGACGGCCATATGTCATAGGTACAATAGCTGTCTCACCAACATACTTTGCATAACGATCATCCTGGCAGATGCCAAATACATTTCACAACATTAATCCTCAAACAATACCCAAAACTTTAAAACACGTCAAACATACTTTGATATTGCCCTCTTTGATTCCCGATATCCTAATATCAATGAAAGTAAACAAAATTCACCACCAACCTCAGGATGCACGGCAAGAGCCACGTCACCAAACAATGTCTCTGGACGAGTCGTTGCTATAGTAAGAAAATCAGGACTGTACAAGAAAATATCAGATAAGCCATTTCCATAAACAGAACAAAGGTAGTCACTAATCTTCCAAGAAATTTTACTAGCACAATTTAAGGTTAACTACTGCCGAAGCAACTCTTACAGACCCAACGTTGTGTTCCAAAAGTTTTAATGATCATACCACTTAATCTAATGCCTCGGTAAGATACGTTTTCAAATCATGCTTCTATAAACTCTTTCAATTGCAGAGAATTATCAAATTGATGTGAGAAGAGCTTATCTTTTCACATCATTTTGCTATATACTGTATAAGGGTTCATAAAATACAGAGTCGAAGGAAAAGTAAAGTTAGTACTGGTAGTTGAACAGTACCTTCCAGCTACACGGTATTTAATATGGTATAGAAACCCAGGTTCCTCTGAATATTCTACTTCCTGGTAAGAACAATACAGTCACTTCTAGAAAGAAAAAAAGTAATCAAACAAGAGTATTAGATAAGATACATCACACACCAAGTCTGAAACAGCAGTTTGTAAATTAGGGGACCAGTTGACCATGTAAGATCCTGGAAAACATAATGCCAAAATCATCAAACGTCGTATGAGTATAGCACATCTCTACTTAAAGATAAGACAACAGAAACCAAAATACAAATTATCTTACCTTGATATATCAACCCCTTGTCATGAAGCTTCACAAAAGCCTCGACCACAGCTCCTACAAATTGCGGGTAAAAGAGAATCAAGGAATATACAGTATAAATTCAAGATGTAAAAATAAGAAGTATAAATTCAAGGTGTAAAAATAGGAGCAACGAGAAACTTTATGAACTGGATAATATTTTTACTTGCTGAAGATTTTGAATTCTAAGATACCACTTTAAATCATATAAGGTCAAATTAAGAATCCCCATCTAGAAGATATGGATACTATAGAAAGATGCCTTACGACTCAATTGCTCATCAAGAGTGAAGCGTTCTCTACTCCAATCACAAGAAGCACCCAGTCTTTTAATCTGGTTTGTGATGGTTCCGCCATACCTGAGAAAAGCCACACAAAACCCTTAATATATCTGATACAAATACAGTGGATTTTATCATTTAATGAAAGCATTGGCCTTTGGAATGGTATAGGACCATCATTTTACTCAAATAAAAGAAATGTATAGGAATCTTCTCTTGCTTAATATACTGCATATCTTTCTAGACAACCGGTAACTTATGACTTGTTAGAAGAATGGAAATACCGCCAGACAATTCTTTTTTTGAAATTAGATCTTTTGAATTAATTCATAGCAGTGATTATATAACATACTTCTTCTTCCATTCCCAGACTCTTTTGGTAAACTCATCTCTACCTAAATCCACCCTCTTAATGCCTTCTGACGCTAGCATCTTTTCAACGACCAACTGTAAAATGAATAGTAGGTTCAGTAAAATATTGCAGAGACATTCACCAAACAATGAAAATATTATATATCAAGAAACTATACTCTACTCTACAAGAAAGGGACTTTTCAATAAAGAAATTGTGGGAGATTGTTGTAGCCTTGTAGGAAAGAGTTCAATGGAGTGGGAAGAAGCAAGATGTAAGAAATCATAGTGAGCACAAAGAAAACACACGCAAACATTAATAGAAATACC
The DNA here is from genome assembly GCF_000633955.1 of Camelina sativa. Classification (NCBI taxonomy): domain Eukaryota; kingdom Viridiplantae; phylum Streptophyta; class Magnoliopsida; order Brassicales; family Brassicaceae; genus Camelina; species Camelina sativa. The sequence goes on along the minus strand of NC_025692.1, from coordinate 3,533,610 downwards.
ATGCAAAACTTGAACAATGAACTGGAAAATGAACCTGAGTGGCAATACCAGCATGATCGGTCCCAGGAAGCCAAAGTGTTGGCCTACCTTTCATCCTATTGTATCGAACCATGATATCCTGTAAAAACAAAATGTGATGAGAATAGCAAAACCATAGCCTAACACAGCACATGCACACAAAAAAAACACACGGCATTACTAAATAATCTTTCAAGCCAGCCAACTTAAAGAACAGTGGAAGTGCCTAAAAAACTGCACATATATGCATACATGGACGAGGTAAAGCAAGAGGAACAAACTAGGAGGCTTAAATGAAAATAGGAACATAAAACTAAATACCCAAATGACTGTGAATTTATCTGAATACGGAATCCAACAACCTCAAGAGTGACGAACATAGCATGGCCCATGTGGAGGGAACCAGTAACATTAGGAGGTGGCATTGGTATCACAAAAGGGCTGCCTCCTTTGTCAAAACTTGGTTTGAAGTAACCTTGCGACTCCCACCTAAAAAATGCCCAAATATAATCAGAATAAATCACAAAAAAAAAAAATCGATGCTCCCATATAGTACATTACAAATATCCAAACTCATAATTCCAAAAACCATCAGCAGAATAAAATAAAAATTACCAATTGTATATTTTCTCTTCCGAGGAAAAATCAAAGGTCTTGGATGTCTCGGGAGAAGTAAACACATCATTTCCTGACGCTGCAACTAAAAATACAAAAGAGGAAATTCGAGTAAACTACTATTGAAATTGAAAGGGAAGTGTTCATACATACGAATGAATATACACAATTGCTCATATCGCAGTTATGTCTTCAAAAGCCATGGATGGGAAACAGATTTCGTACCAGAGAAAGAGAAACTACGTTTCGAGAAACTTGGATTTAAGCGGGACGGGGAAATTAATCGACGGCGTCGGTGAGTGAAGAAGAGAGTGTTGAGCTGGTGAGGACAGCTGCGAGATAACAGAGTACTAGTAGTAGTAGTAGTAGTAGTAGGTGTGGGTAGAGATAAAGCCGTTTGGAGAATCATGGCAGATTTTGCCCGACAGATTCCCGAGAAAATCTGGAGGCGACGAGACCAAAATTTGAAAATTCCCAGAAAACAAAAAAAAAAAAAAAGAGATAAGCTGGTGAGGAAAATGGGGTTTAAGCAGGAGGAGGGAATGAATGGATGACGGAAGGGCAATTCTGTAATTGTAACCGTTTTTAATGGTCTATTTGCAAACATTATCGACAAGTTTACTATCGTTGGCTAATTTCATACTTCTGACTTGTGATAGTGAATTTGGTCGGTACAATCAAAGCTTCACCCACTATGATACAATATAGTTCTCACTATATAAGCAATGTATATGTATTATACCTTATAGGTAACATTTGCCGAAGATATGATTATTATGGTTTTTTTACATTTAGTAAAAGATGATGATGATCTCTTATGGTCCAACTTCTATATATATAGCTCTTAACCCATCACCTTTGGTCTCCAACCAGCAATTACATCCTCTGTTTGCGCTTGTGTGTTCGTGAATGATTCCTTCGAGAAAACATTCTGTAAATACCATTATAACTCGATTGGTTAAACCGAATGAAAAAGATATGATCGAAAGAGAAGAGAATGAGGGTTTTCAGATAATTTACCTCCATGTAGGATATAACGAAAGAAAGTGAATCTGGAACAGACCAGTTCTTGTAATGTCCCAATGCAATCTTCATGTGGTATAACTTTGGTGCCAAGGACAAATCTGCTGCTGAAATCTTCTCTCCGTTTATGAAGGGGCCCTTTCACAGTTAAGGAAGATATAGCGGTGATTATTAATGTTTCGCTCATAATCGAAGACTAGTCATGCAAGAGATCAAGACCTACAAAACAAAAGAGCTTACATTTTCCTTGAGATAATCGTTGAATGCACTAAGCTCATCTAAGAAAACTTGCTCAGTTCCATCTCCTGAATCTTTGCTCTTGAGAAAACCGATAAATGTGGAAAAGATCTTCGACCCACTGCACACATAAACATAGCTTAAACGCAAATTCTTGATTGGAAATATGCAGAGTAACAAGTACACGGCATCATAAGGCTCAGAGAAAACAAAAAGAAAAGGGATTGGCTTACACTGAAGCCTTTTCAGGTGGGGTAGCAAGAGGAGGTTCAGGATACTTGTCTTCCAAAGCCTGTGTTATAACATCAGAATCTGGAACCCATTTCTCATCAAACTTCACCACTGGTACTTTCCCTTCTTGACTAATTTTCAAGAACCTATAATCATCAAAACAAGAAGACAGCACATCAAGAAAATACTAAAAGGAATCAATCACTGCCATTAATCAAGAGTCATGATAAAAGGAAAGAGTCTCAAAGCGTATTCACCATTCTGGCTTGTTACTCAAGTCCACCATTTTCATGTCATAAGGGACATTCTTCTCCTCCATAGTCAGTAACACCCTTTGGCAAAAAGGGCCTATCAACAAGATTTATGCAATATATAATCAGCTCACTACGAAGAAACTAAACCAAAAACCACCATCGACGACTAGCCTAAGTTGAAATAAATAACAAACACATTTCGAAATCGAGTGAAAGAGGGATCAAATTGAAGCTTAATATTGTCCACATTTCAAAGTTAACGACGAGAGAGAGCTAACAGTCTCCGAGCTTGTTTGGTGTGGTGATAGATGCTTTAACGCAGATTTCGAGAGGACTCGCCGCCATTGCCATCGTTCCGAACCGACGAACGGTTCTTCCCGGTTTAGTTGAACCGCACCGCTTGATAAAACCGGCGCGGCTGACGGACGCCGATAAAACGCCGGTGGTGCAGGGTTGAAACCTAAGGCTTATCATTATTATTTTTTTCTGGTCAAAATCCAACTTAAGTCAGATGACTCAATGACTCAGATAATCTGGAAATTTCTCAGTGGCTAACTTGACTGACACGTGGACATATATTACATGTCGAGCAGCGATTATAATGGGCCTCAACCTCTTCAATTTTCAGCCCATTTGTTATTCAATCTCAGTAGCCCACTAAAGGAACAAGTTTTTCTTAACACTAATGTTTGTATTTTTCCAAATGCTTGTGGTGGTGATTAAGCTATAATTAGTAGAGTGCTTACCAATTTATATATATATATATATATATATATATATATATATATATAAAAACAGTAATTTGAGTATCTATGACATCAAAGTTTCAAGGGGAGTCAGAAATTTTATTTCCAAGGATAAGATGAAGTACTAATATATATAAGGATGAAAATGCTCGATCGTATTCGTAGTCTTGATGATTCCAATTACATTATCTCAATAATAAAACGTATAGAAAATATAGAGAATTTAAAGAACTTTGAACCATTGGCTAGCTGGATCACACGAAGCATCCTTGGTCAAACACTTGCAAGGGTTAACGACGACGCTGTTGTCACGTTCGTCCACGTCAAGACATAGCAACAAACCATTACTTGTACTGAACGACAAATGCATCTTGGTAGCTGCGATTTGTCCCAGCTTTGAACAGTTAGTGCCAACTCCAAGCTCCACCTTTTGTCCAGCAAAACTCGGAGTTTTCACGCACATTTTATTGACCCAAAGAATGCCTTCGTTGGTGTTGAACGCACATGTGTCGGCTTTAGGGCATGGTCCTAATCGAAGTGTGGGTGTTTTGTCTGAGGGATTATTGGTGACGCAGAGTCCAGATGATGGATGGAAGAGAACGTTCTTGGATTGTAATCCAGGTCCTGCATGCATATACATCAAGGTTCGGTGTATTTAGATTTCCAGATTTATAATGTTTTAATTAATTATAGAATCTTTAAACATTTATAACATTTACGATTCTTGCCTCTAAAGGGTTGTTGGATTCCAGAGAGTTTCTGTAAGTAAGTAGCGTTTCTCACGTCTTTCCAATTCGCATCCAAGATACCATAAGTCTCAGCCATATCTGTTTTACCATTTCTCAAGTAATAATCTCCGGTTAACGCCCAATCCAAATCATTCTGAGCCGCCCAAGCCACCAAACAATTCATATACCGGTTCCCGCTGATGTCACCGCCTCCCTCGTCAGTCCCAAACTCGCTCAAGATCAAAGGAAAGCCTCTCCCTACTAAGAATCCTCCGTTGTGTGTAACTTTTGAGATGATTTTGGCGCAGAAATCGTTAGAGTTGTATTTTTTCCACGAATCTCCGCCGTCGGAGAAGCTGTACCAGTGGAGCTCGAAGACAAGTTTGTCGGTGAAGCTTACGTTGAAGAAACGGTCACGGAGGAAAGAGAGGTTTGTGTCGAAGTCGATGCCGGAGAGGATGACTAGTAATTTAGGGTTTGCGGCGTGCACTGCTTCTGCTCCTTGTGGCATATGCCTTCACGTTACCATTAACACGCATGCATATGCAATTAGTTACGACCATGTAAACGTACGTGAACAATGTTATAGAAACAATAGGGAATGGTGAAATTTTGAATGTATGTATAACAACGTGAATCCAAACATATTTATGTAAAATTATTGCTGATCAGCATGTGTTAAGGTTAATAAGTAATTTTAAAAATGAAATCAAAAATTATTCAAAAATATATATAGGTTTTTTCATTTTACGTAGGTAAGTTGTTATATATATTCTCAGTGGAAACAAAGTTTGGTATAAAATGTACGTACCTGAACCAGAGGTCAGGGTAATCTCTAGTGCCACGTGGCTCGTTCCTAAGGCTCACACCAACGACGTTAGTGGCACTTTTGAACAGAGTAGCCATCTTGCTCAAGCCATTGGCCCAGACTTTGGGATCAAAGTTAGGGTAGCCGAAGAAGGCGTCGAGGTCATTCTCGCCACAGCACCAGCCTGGGGTTGTCAAGTGGTTATCTAGTATCACCATCACTCCGTTTTGTCCTAGGTTCGATACCACTTCCTGATGACAAAAAAAAACAATAATAGCATATTATTTGTTATTGATTCAAATTAGTTCACGTTTAGATAGTTCATCTAATGAACATATATAAACCGGTCTGACAATATTTAATAACGGGCGGGGTATACTTAAACACTATATTTACCTGGAATGCGTTGAGAAGGGGGAGATTAATGATTTTGGGATTGTGAGTCTGAATCCCACGAACATCTTCAAACAACTTAAAGCTTTCGAAAGACTGTTTAACAGTAACCTTAAGGGCCAATGTGTTGTTAGTCATCAAATCAAGAGGCCAAGTGAGCCTAACGCAGTTAAATCCCATTGAGACAATCTTCTTGGAGATGGAGTCTAATGTTTGTTTGCTTAGCCCTTCAGCTACCGTAGGCTGGAGATGAGCCGGCCAGTTCACGCAAGCTAGTTTCACCCTTTGGCCTTTCTCGTCCACGATCCATCGAGACTTTGTGGAGAGAGGATAGCTTGTGGTTAGCTTTGATGTCGAAGAAATGAATAAGAAGAATAAACAAATATACAAGGATCTCGCCATTTCTTGTGTGTTCTTTGTTTCTTTTATTTTGATTGTTTGGAATTTGAATTTGGTTCGTAATTTATACTGCAAAGAAGTTAGTTTTGTTTCTGGTTTTTTTTCCAACTAAAGAAATAATGAAAAACTGATAGAATTAACCGTAGGGTAGAATTAACCGTAGGGGAAAAACAATAATCAACAGATAATGTAGTTACCAATCTAAGGTGTTTATTTCTCGAGAATTTTCAATATACTTGTTTATCTATGCATTATTAATTTGAAATAAAGAATGAAAGTTTCTATCCAAGTTTATATGTAATTGTTAATATCTGTCTTGATAATAATTTTTATAATATTACGGTTTAACTATAGTATTTTAATATATATTTGTTATATAATGTTTCATAAAACAGTCATTTTGAGATTGAGAAAAACGTTAACTACACAGTATTATTGAAAATATTTAAATAATATGTTACTATTATATTAGGACCATTGTTTTAGCTACCGCAAAATCAATTTAATTTGGTATTTTCGTTAAGTAATTAAGATAAATTATATTTATTTACATTTTTGTTTTTTGGAAAAAAACTGATAAGTAGACTAAAAAGAAAATGGTAAGACCTTACTATATAATTACTTTGATAGATAATTTAATGTTGTTCTATATATTAATTTTACTTTCATCATCTAAAAGTAATACTTAACAATAAATAATTTTAAAAGAAATACATTCTCTTGTAAACCATTTTCAATAATATATTTATATATATATATATATATACAAAATAAATAAATTATAAACCCAAAACTCTAAATACTAAACATACTAAACATTATCTCTCCATCACTCTTGAATTAACTTGCCTCAACCTTTTTTGTTTTGTGAATGATTTCATAAATAAAGTATTTGACTTTTATAAATTTTATATTATGGAGTATTGATGTACCATTTTTTTCATTGCTTGCTTTTTTACGACTCACTTTACCTCTGTATAATTAACTTTTATTTTGCTTGGTCCAAACGTTTGAAATGCTTTTGATATGCCTCCATCTTCATGGATAGTGATTCTCCACAATCCAGCCTGGCCAATATTGTAATATGAAACAATATCCCTTTCATCCAAAAAATGAAAATGTTGTCACAAATCATAGTCCGACCTTCTTTCCGTTTATCACTGAAATTTTTTAAAAATACATTAGTTTAAAATTTATGTGGGACTGTATTAAATGGTTGTATTAGAGTACAATACTCCCTATGTTCCTGATTACTCCATATTTTAGGATTTTCAAACATATTAAGAACTGAATTTAATTGCATTATTTTTTTTGTGATTAACAAATTTCAACCAATAATATTCAGTTTTTTTTAAGTTTACAATTTGTCATTAATTACTTATTAAAAATATATAGAAAACCTAAAAAGTGTTTTCTTTGTGCAACATTTTTTTCACTAGAAAATGGATTAATAGGGAATGGATGGAGTAGACTTTAGTGAGGAAAACATATTGTGAGTATTATAATATACATATTATTTGATGGACATAAAACATAATATAAATTTGTGGTCTAAGGTTGTTTAGTCTGCCTATCCTCCGAAATTGGCTTGGCCCTTTTCTCGATAAGATGTTAAAACAAACACATAAACCTAAAATAAAGACGTGTAACTAATCCTCAGAAAAATTGAAACAATGTCTACATATATAAAAACCAAGAGTAAATTTTGATTAAAATTTAGTTAGTCAAATTTTTTAAAAAATCTACCTTCTTGTATCTTAAGAAGACTTTAGCTGAACTTTTAATATTCATTGATTCCATTCAATGGCTTATATATAATACAGTTCTGTTAGCTTCACTAAGCTATAAATCTACAAAAATAAAAATAATAAATAACATATCAAACTGTAATTTGATCGTTAACAAATTTAGTTAAGAAAATGGGACACAAAATTATTTTACAAAATGTACCTTGTTAATGCATCTATGTAACTATTCTACCAAAAATAAAATGCGTAACTATAAAAGTTGGAAAAGACTTGACCATGTTTTTCGCTCTTCATCTCATCTGTGAACACAGAATACATGAAATATATCTTGATTATGAAGAAAAAGAGTAAATATATTTTGATTAATTATAAGGACCCCTTGCTAGACATCAAACCTCTGTTTTGATCATCGAGGATTGGAGAAGAGTACCATCATAAATTCATAATCAAGAAACATGACGATCTGTTTTCCTCTTGCAGCGTTGATGATACGTTAGAACAGGTCTATAATTTGAGAGTAAATTTGAGTCCAAGTATTTAAGTAAATGTCTACATATGGCTATATATACGTACACTATTTGAATGTTAGATAGATGTTACTCTTAGGTTCAGAATACTTTATTGATAGTTACAAATTTGGGAATTATGGAATTTGGTGTCATAACTTTTGTAACATAAATATTTGCAACAGAAATCTTTTCATTAGACTAAATACAGTTCAATGCATGGTTATTGAAATTATAAAACGCGTCTCACTTTAATGCATGGTGAAAGCAATTTGTAACCTGCTACATGATATTAAATATAAAATTTCAATATAATTTTCATATAAGAAATAATCAAACTTAATGATTTTCATATGTCACTTACAATTGTCTAATGAAATAAATAGATAGAAAATCAAGAAAAATCAACATATATGAAAATATTCTTATATATATATATATATATATATATATATATATGATTTGAACATGACAACAATTCTGAAATGCTCTTGACAGATCGATTTTATGTTGATATGTGTATTGATATGAAAGAAAAAGCTATTATTGTGTAATTTATCATAATTTAATAGGATTTTAGTGGAACTGACTAACTTTGTTGCCTACTCAATTAATAAAAGAAAACATTATATGATGTTAAAACGTGTAATAATTAAGGTTTATAAAATTACATAAAAGGCATAATCATAATCATGTCCTTAAACTATTTTCTTTTATTATAAAATACTCTGTTTTTTTCACTTTAAAGGATGAAAGACAAATTAAATAAAATGTAAGAAAAATGTGTAAAGTAGATGTATCAAATATCAGTTATTTATTAGTAAATGTTATAGAATATTAGATTTTATATCATATATATAATATGAGATTTTATTATAAAATAATCTGATTTTGTTTGACAAAAGAACATAAGATATAAAAGTGGATTTAAAAATATATGTCAATTACAAAAGAAATTTTGGAAAGTAAAGATCTCGAAAAACGAGCAAGATAATCCACCCTAATGTTGGACAGACGAGGGACCCTAATAAAGGTGAAGGAGGGAAAAGATAATCTGAGCAAAGATAAATCATCCAGCAGGTTCGAAAAAGACCAATCTTGGAGTCCTCTTCTAATCTAATTATATGTTTGGTTGAAAATATATATATATATATATATATATATATATATATATATATATGTTGTACCAACTGGATAAGAGAAGTATGATTATTTAGAATTAAGAATTATATAAATTTGTTTAAGAAAAAAAATGACATTTATCAATAAAAGAAAATGCCAAATGTCGCAATCTGAATAAAAATTAGAAAAAAACTTCTCATATTATATAAAACTAGGTGGGTGCCCGCGCTACGCGTGGGTTACTGTTTTCGTTTGTGTTATTTATTTTTTGGTTTCGTATTTTTGTATTTTGACGTTTGTTTCTGATATGTTTTGTGTAGATTTTTATATTATGTTTGTTTAATAGGAGTCGTCTCAATGGATGTTTCATACTCTGCAATAGATCTTTGAGGAGTAGTAGGATTCCAATTCCTTCTTCTTGACAACCGCAGGAACAACAATAGCAAACACCTTCTTTTCACCCGCACCAGTTGCAACAACAACTACTATTACTAAATCAACAACTTGTTACACAACTGTATTTGATCTAAATGGGACATAAGTTATAGAATAGTAATGGTGACCCAATGCTTAGCGCCTAGAAATACCTAGGTGGAGTTTAGGCATTTACAACATAAAACATTATATATATAATATTATATAAAAATTTATGTAAAAATATATGTTAGTGAAAATTTAAAAATAATAAATCATAAACAAAAATTAAAAATATAATATTCAATTTAGATTAATAACATATGAACGTTAATAATTATATATATAAATATAAAATTTATAAATTTAAATATATGTAGTCAAGCATTAATAATATGTAATTAAACAATATTATGTGATTTTATGCAATTTGTGTCAATTATTTTTCGTCACTTAAATGTTAGTTACTAAATGGGTGTGGTAATTTGAAAAGAGCTTTGTTGGCAAAGCGTTAATTGAGCAGTTATGGTCTGTCCCGTAAAATACCACGGCACTTGTTTATATATCTTAAATACTTTTCCCACGTCTAAAAAATTTGGTTGTCGTTTCGTTCGTTATGACGCTCGATTCTGAAGAGTTTATTTTTTAAAATGTTGCCCTTTCCAATTTCTTGTTAATTAGCTTACTGATAACGTATATACGACTAAGTTGTATTTACTGAAATATTTATGTTAGGAAAACAAATTATTCACCACAAGGCAAGTATCCAAAAACGATTCAATTCTTTGATAAGTAACTGAAAACCCCAAGCAAACACTCCAATTACAGAACCACTCAAAAGGCAAATTACGTTCTAGAGTTTTTAGGATGCATATGAGGAAATATATTAAGGAAGGGGATTACATGGTATGTATCGTTTAAGTAACAAAGCAAGCGATGTATTTTTACTGATACGCATTTGAATAAGAAAAGAGATGATAGAACAAAACCCACCATCGTTGTGACAATTCCCCACGCAGCCACGCTTTGCCATGCCTACAATCGTGCGTAACATCACCACATATCACTAATTTCTGACCCATAAAAATTCAAATTTCAGCACAACAAAGGCAAAGCCAACTATTTTGTGATACCTCCTCTGCTAGAGTTTCATGTCTGAGACTGACCCACCGATTATTTTATAAGCCATCCAAATGTATTCTCTTTACCTAGAAACTGGCAGTGATGACTATGAAGTCTATGATAAAGAGATCTTACAAGGTTGAAAGTGACTTATGATTGGCAAAGATATCTCCTGTCGACATTGAAAGTGAATTGTCACTTACATGTCTAGACAGTAACATTTCAAAGTTTAATACCTAGCAAAAAAGAAATATGCTAGTTCTCACAATCTATGGTTCTATAATAGCAAACTCACATATACGAAAGAGAATCCATTGCAGATATGGAATATGGAAAGTTACCACTTAGGTTGTTTCTCGACAGATATCTGCATTACAATTTCTTTCAGCTGTTAGTTTGAAAGTGAACACTGTGAGTAAATACTATAAGAACAAACACATCTTTACATGCTTGTGAGATTCGGTGGCAATTGATATGGAAGTGTATCATGGATGGTGTTACCACTAACATCCCTGTAACCAAAATGAGAGAGAAACCACAGTTGTTAAATCAAAATCTTAAAAACACACAAAGATCAAACAAACAGAAAAACAGAGTAAATTCCAAAGACAATACAATTTTCTTAGTGACATTAGCCTGGAAGCAAGTATCCAAGAGTGCCAGAGACTCCTAAATCCGATATATCTCTGTTCCAATCACGACAACAACAAACATAAGACATTCTAGAATGAATCAAATCCATGCAAGTGGAAATTTTACAAAGTTGAAAAGCTGATTATCTTACATAGTGACAACTGGTGAGCCTTCACAAGGAATCCCTTTCCATAACTCTCCACATGGATCACCACCACCATTTTTCCAATTGGTTAGCTGTGAAGGACTATTAAGTGAAGTATACAAAACCTGAAGTGTTTGAACTGCAATAAAGACCAATAAGAAGAGAACAACCCAGATGTCAGCTGACAAAAACCAATAAATGATCTTTTGCTTCTACTCAGTTTGTTCGGTTTCACAAAGGTTTCTTCGATTCAGAATCCAGATTCTAATCTGGATGACTGAAACCAGTACATCTAAATCAGCAATTTAAAACAATTAAGACCAAGATCAAATCAAATACAATGCAAACAGATCAAGAGAAAACATTGGGAACTTTGAAATCTGAGTTTCGAAACGATTAGCGGAACAAGAAATACAAACCCGAGGAGAGCATAGCAATCTTCACCACCGCAGTAAATCACTGACGAAGATTGGACGAACATGGAGAGAAATAGGAGAATCGAAGCCCAGCACCACCGCTGCATCACAAGCGACGCCATTCCTGGATTAGCCGTCATCGGCGAACCTATACTTTAAAAGGAAAACAGAAAGTGAGCTGCAGAATACATGTGGCACAGTCTTAAGTGCTGAGGTGGCTTAAAGACGATCTCAACAAGTTTCAGTGAATCGGAAACTCACAGAGAGATCGATAGAGGTAAGAGAAGGAAGGACGCCGGAGACAACGGCAGAGCGGAGGGTGGTCGAAACGCTGGCGACGAAAACAAAATAACAACACTCATATATGATTTTACAGAATTATAGAACATACCCCGACAAAATTACAACATGCTGATATAACCCCTTTTTTTTTTTTTATGACTGACGGTTGAGTGCTCGGTAAACATATTGTAGGCTAGACTAAGAAGATTTGAAACAGAATCACTTGGATTATGGTGGAACGAAGTAGAAGAAATGAAGCATGATTGATCAAGTCGGACCATGGTTTCATAGCGAAGAAGACGAGGAGGAGATCGACAATTTGGGATTTTTTAAAAAAAACTGAATCGAGCTTTTATTTTTTTGTTTTTTGTTTTTAATTTGACCAGTCGAGCACTTGTGTGAAGCCAAAGTTTTTGCTGTGCAGCTGGGCTGTGAGTGGTTTGACACTAATGGGCTACATTATAATTAGGCCCAGATTTGTTTTCATTTATTTTGTTGGAAGGAAAAGTACACGTGTCAGTCTCTTGGGTGTTGACGTGTCAAGCTGAGGGAGAGAGTTAGCTTACTTTTAAAGTATAGATTGTAACAGTAAAAAATAGTTTCTATACCAATTATATTTATATATAACAAGAAAACCATATATCTTATCTTTCAATAGTATAATTTGAAAATTTCCGTTGTTCTGTTATAACAAAAAGAAAAAAAGAGAAGAGGTAAACATAACTTTTAACATAATACGGTAATTTATTGTGTATGGGAAAGTTAGATTCAAGATTGATATATAACATGTCACAAACCATAGTTTTTTTTTTTTTTTTTTT
>NC_025692.1:3504799-3519526 GCF_000633955.1 Camelina sativa | reverse complement strand
TTTTTTTTTTTTTTTTTTTTGTTAAAGGGCACACAAACCATAGTTTTCTCAAAGATTTTAGGTAGATATAAAAGCATGCATTAATACTCTTTTCAATTAAGTGTGCCGAAATTAAACTGATTAAGAGACATCGATGATAACATATTTACATTTGTTTCAGTCCCCAATATGGTAAATCCAGTTTCGGCCTTTTATAACTCCTTGTTTCTCCTTACTACCATTGAAGAAGAACCAACCTAAGAATGCACCTACAGGTGCAAGTAAAGCCGCACCAATTGCTGCACCCATCTTCCCTAACGGGATCATTTCTTCTTCTTCTCCTTCCCGATCAACGCAAGCATCTAGAGGCTTACCACACAAATCCAGGTTATTAGCATAATTTTCCGGTCCAATGTGCAAGGATTCCTCGAAATTCGGGACAGGGCCGGTCAGAAGATTGTCTGCCACTGAGAACCATCTGAGCCGTCTAAGTAACACTAGCTGGGGAGGAAGCTGGCCAGTGAACTGATTATGACGAAGCATAAGATTGTTCAGATAGGTAATGTTTGATAAGCTGGCAGGGATTTCACCGGAGAATTGGTTGTAGGAGAGGTCGAGAACTGTAACAAATGGAATGAGGGAGAATATGTTGGATGGTAAAGGACCAGAGAAGTTGTTCCTAGAAAGATCCAGACCTGTCAGATCAGAACATTCCCTAATTCCAAGAGGAAACCCTCCTTTGAGACCATAACCAGAAAGTTGAATGCTCATAACCCTTTTCTCATCCCAACAACTGACACCATTGAATTTGCAAACAAACCCTTCAGTTTCGTTGGCAAAATTCCAACTGGATAAGTATCCATTGGGATCTTCAACTTGAGATTTTATGGTCCTCAGGCAATTTACGTTGGCCTCGTTTGCCCATGTGGAGCTAGACACCAGCACGAAACAGAGACAAGTCGTGACCAGGGTTATCATAGACATTTTGTTAGTTCAGACTTCAGAGTGTTCAATAGAAATTAGAGCAGAGGGGAGAGTTGTTACAGTAGTCCAAGCTCGAAGAAGGGGAATTGTAAAGACATACGAAGTCACAGGTACCATAAAAAGGAGTTTAATACAGAGACTTGAGAATCTTAATACAGAGACTTTTCCATGGTTTTTAATAGTCAACTATGGAAATTTTTTTAAAATGAGCTAACGTATGTTGACGAGTCTTAGTTCTGTCTTAGTTTTAAATTGGAGGAGGTCAGAGTCTGACCGTCAGACAAAGCCTAACAACTGAATCTGACCGCCCAGCGGCAACTACCATTTTGTTTACATTAAGATAAGTCAGATAAAAATAATTTGTGCCAGTTCTAATCTCTATAAACGGATTTCTCTGAACAGATTCATGGAAACAGGTTATGAACACATATAGATTAAAGTACACTTACAATGGAAGGCAGTATTGAAAGTTTGAAACTATTCCTAAGAACCAAAAGCCACTCTTTGCACAAAATCTGGACGTCTTTTTGAAGGCATGCGAATAAGTCCTGCTATCTGAAGCTCCATTACAGCTCTGCAAAATCGAGCTCTGTTGGAAACAAACGTTAAGGAATCGAAAGTTTTATGACAGATTATGAAATTTCTGGTTGCCTGCATTTATGTACATGTCCTGCGAAATGAACATATAAACAAGGATGACAATAGGCGGATCACGGATTACTAATCTTGTTTCCAATTACTACTAAGAAATGAAGTCGAGATTTCTTTTTCTTTGCTTTACTCTTTTTTTTTCTCCTTTCCAAGGACATTATCTGAATACCAAAAAAGGATACTGAATTAAAGTTTCAGTGGGTGCTTCTGGTTCTTCACACATGTCCTTTCGTTTCTTTGATTTTGAAGATGACTTCGATTTTGGTTTAGCTTTGCTACTCCGGGGAATAAGTATCGTCTTGAAAGATTGATACCAGTCATGGAGGTTAATAACATCAGCGTGCTCTTGTGCCAGCGTGTACCTAATTAATAAACATATTGAAACAAAGATAGTTTATGTGTGTTTGAAGATAGTTTGGGACAATGGGAATCTCCCAAAATCATATTCCAGAAAAATATGTAATACCAAAAGAACTGTTTCATGAGCGATAACATGAGAATACAAGTTTATAGAGGTAAAGGACGACTCACAAAATCGACGTATCATGCATGGAAGGCAACAGATTGGTGCCTCTCTTGCTGCAGCACACACAGTGGAGGATATTGTGAGATTCCAGTAGATCTGATTGGATCCTGCCTCTTGGGTCTCCAAGCAAAGCCTGAAACAGACACAAATATCAGACTAATGGGAAAAGGAGAAAAATGCCAAATGTAAAGTCTGAAGCACCAAGAGAAGCGATAGCACTATATCAATCTTTTATGGATCTGTGAAAAAAACAATGATGCTCAGACTTTCTCAGAACTGATCCTGTAACTGGATTGCTTTAAGTTGAAAGAATGATGCCACATGAGCAGAAAATAATAATTGATTATCTATTGTAACAATTTGAAGTAATATAGGTATAAGAGAACAAAAGAGGAATAAGGATGGTAAGGACTTACAGATTGAAGCATATCGACATTCTTAAAACATACAATTTCTTGGAAAGGAACACTCTCAACTGGCTTCATGTATTCCCTGCTCCATACAAAAATGCTGTGATTAATTCATAAAAAAATGTACAAAACACCTGACATGACTAATTCTGAACTACGGCAGACAAATCAGAAGCCATGTACAAGCAATGTCGAGTTCAAACACAAGTTGCTTCCTTGAAGGTGAAAAGACTCAGCGACAAAGTAAAGTTCACCTTAGCATGAATTCTATGACTGCGGCAACCTTATCAGTCATGGCTTTAAGCTCCTTTTCATGCTTTGAATGGCTTCGGGATGCATGTTTTCTGTCACATCAAAGTCAAACTTTTATTCAATGTACATGGTTACTAAGATGAGCAACAGAAATTAACGAGAGTAGATGAACTTATGTATATAGTAATGAATACATATTAGCTGAATAAGACACCAAGTTTCCCCGTCAAAGTTTCCTCATACACAGGAACGATGGGAACAAAAGAGAATATATTTCAAGAGACTGACTTTCCAAGACGATCTTCCAGAAATCAAAAATTAAAAGAGAAACTATCTGAACTCATACATGGTGTTCAGTTTGAAAAGAGAACAATATCTAGAGAATTACTTTGGGCTGTTGGGAAGTCCTTGTCTCTGACCTACTGCTTCCACGGATCTCATGAACGGATGCAATTCCATTACTTTGTCATTCATCTAACGGCAGGGAACAAAGAAACAAGTTAGTAACTCATCTAGAGAATTCAAAACTGAGGATGGGCTAACATATATCACAGAAATGAACAATATCTATCTAAAAAGATGCTGAGTAATTCACCTTTTCACGATCATTTACGTGATATCTCTCAAGCAATATTTTCAGATTAGCAGATTACAAACAAAAGTCCTCCGCACAAGGGATGTTAGGAACATGGCGAAGTTTAAGATGCTCAAGCTCAAATGAAATGAAAGAACACTAACCAGAAAACAGCAGAAATTTTTTTCGGGACAAATGAAGTTAAAAACCACATACAAAATATGCACGTTAAGAGCAAAGATAAAGTGGTGCTAAATCTTAGTTAATTATTACCTCACTGAAATCCGCAGTGAGATTTTCCCAACTTTTCAACAAGGTAGACAGCTGTGAAGGTGAAAGATCCCTGAGAAATTTTGAATGCAAGAGCTTCAGAACTTTGAATCAAGCTTCTTGAAAACATAATTAACTCAAGCTCTCAATGACCTAAGATATTTAGGCCTATTAACTCGAGAACAGAGAAAATTATAAATAGATGTAACATGATTTACCAAAACTAATCCTCATAATCTTGTTCCCTAAATTTGGCAACAAGGTGTAAGTATACTAAGATACATCTGAAAAATTATGTGCGGTTTGACAAGTTTAAGAGTACTTGGCTGCTATTTTGTAAGGGGGATATTTCACATTTATTCCTTACAACAAAATTCACCTGAGCTTGTGCAGAACCCGTCTGATAACACTGCTACGTCCTGAATCGTGACTCTGAAAGTTGACAGTTGCTGAAGGTGAAAAATATTTCAAGTAACGTGCTTCTGGGTCAAGTGTCTCACAGAATATGTCTAGCAATCGAAGTTTATCAAACTTTCCAACTTCATATATGCACTGCAAAATAGTACACACAGAATCTGCTCAGTAGTTTATCCTAAAGCAGAAAGCACTCTAATCATATGAAGAACAGAACTGCCTCATATTTCCTCTAGTCATGTCATGTACAATAGGAGAAACATAATATGCATCCAGAGTCCAGCTAAACCGGCATGTGACGAGAAACGATAAAAAAATGCCTTAAATCGAGAAATCAAAAGGAAGCAGTTTAGGGAAAGAACTCAATACCCACCCGGAGGACTGACAGTGCAACATTTCCTATCTAAGTTGTTAAGCCCATTGGAATATTTTCAATCATTAAAACAAGTTTTGCAAGACAGTTCCTATCTAAGTCGTTAATAAAATGAGGAACTATTTTCACCGACAAACGGCATCCCTGAGTTAGGTAAGATGTACTGCTCTTTCTATGATGATGAACCGTAAGAAAAGACTCACCAAAACTACTACGCTCCAGGGATTTGGCATCCTTTGCAAGTCCGACAAAAACTGAGGCAGCATTTCAAAAGTACTCCGAGTAATTTTATTCCTAGTCAAATGTTTATGAGAAGAAATTAGTGCATCTAATTTCCTATTAATCCATGAATTCCAAAAAGGATCAAACCTGCCCATCAGTTCTTCCAACATACAAATATGGAAATGAAAATCACAAAAGATGGTGAATTCTCTGATGTACCTCGTCACAGATGGCAAGTGAAAGGCATGCTTCATTGTTGCTTCTGTCAATAGTCCATTACCTTCGTCTGACAACTTTACAGGAAAAAACGTCCTTAGAACAAAGCAAATTCATGTTATATGGGAAAACATCTACAGCAAAAAGGTCACAGCTCTAGATGAATGTACCACCAAATATCTTCAATCATTTCGTTACGGGGTACATATGAACTCTTTGTAATATCCATCGATTCTCAATATGCGAAACATGAGCTAAAATTCTTAATTATCAAAACGCCATATTAGATATGGCAGTACCAACTAAACTGAAGTCAAATATATCTGAGAAAGCTGAAGAATCTGTTGAAAAAGAAAGAAAGAAGGTTGTAGACAAGTACATCAGGAATACCTGATTAATACCATCTTGACAAAAATGCTCGAGCATGATACTTAAAGGCTCTAATGAGAAATGCTGTAGACAAGCTATCTGAGAAAAAAAATGTAGAGCCAAATGAGCAACAGAGACTTAGCGATCCGGAACAAGTTGACACCTAATACAGCATAAAGAGATAGGGCTAGAAACCTTGAGAGTTCTAACAAAAGATGTCAGAGTTCCATCTTGGCACAAAAAGTAACTTCTCATAAAAAGCGCCACCTTATGGCTAACAGTGAACCCAGAGCATGGCCTTAAAAAGACAGCCTCGAGAACTGCATCCATCCGTTCAGCGGGAGAACTCAGAGTGAAGCTACTAGCACACAGCCTCTGCAGCGCGTTCACTGATAGTATCTTTCTAGGGGCATCATGTGCTGTGGACACACCCATTACTAGAAAAATTGGAACTTTGACTGCCCATTCACTGAATAGAAGAAAATTTTGAAAGAGTAAGTTACACTTTGATATAGGGATGACTAAGTTGAAAGTAAATAAAATTCAAGGTTTCCGAAAAACAAAATTTTATTAGTCCAATGAGCTGGGAAACCTCAACATGATAAAATATGTAAACGCAGCAAGCATAAAGATATTCATACCTCAATATAAGAATTAGATCTGAAAGGACAGACCCACAACATCTCTCTGTATCATCCACAATTATAACCACGGGATTCTCATGGTTTTGGTTTTCTCTGTACCATGAGGCGAGAATGGTTACATCAACCACCTGTTCAAAATCCGCGTTATGAAGAAAAGCACTCAGTGGATACAGTAACTGTGCAAGTAGGCTACAAAACTAAAAAGATATGGAGATTTTACTAACATCTACGGTTGGCATCACAAACTGGCGTAACAAAACTCTAAGGCAACCTCCTACGCCACTCTTGGCTGAGAAGTCCATAGATGAAAGCTTAGCAACATGGCATCCTTGAGACTTCAAGTGCAACTCCAGTTCTTCAAATGTCAATAAATCATCAACCATTTCCAGATTCCCTAAAAAATAATACAAAGTTACTAGAAAAGAAGAAGCGACGTAATAGTAACTAGATCCTTGTAATGGCTATGGAAGTTTAGTAACCCATCGAAACATCACCAAATAGTACGTGCAGATACTAATCTTTTCAAGGACTTACTGGTGAGAACCATAGCAGTAAGCAATTGCTTGGAAGAAGCCTGAGTTAAAACAGGATAAGATCGAACTGCTTCTGATAACCTCAGTGCTCCAGATGATACGATCGATTCAAATGATTCCCGTATCCAATCATGAATCCCACTAAATACTTTTGAATTCGAATACCTCAGAACATCCTGCGATTTCAAAAAAAAAAAAAAAATCCCAATGAAGATTCAAACACATAAGAAGGAAATTTAGTTTATATATATAAAAAAAAAGATTGAGACCGACTTCGATTGTCTTCTCGATTTTGGACCAGACAGTGTCGAACACTTTCAAGCGTGTAGTTGAGAAAAACTGGGAATCTCCCTCTTCAACGCTTTCGACTTCAGATCTCTTAGCAATTTTAGGATTCGGTGACTCAATCCTCCGTTTGCTTTTCACATTCCCAGTTGGTTTCCCATGGAGACTACTCCCAGACGAAGCCTTGTGGAGTACAAAAAATGGCTGCCATGAAGAAAAAACTCAGAACGAAATCGAATGTCCAATTCAAAATCAAGTGAAGTGATGAAACAATTTTTTGACGGAGAGAGAGAGAGACAGAAAAGGGACCCGAATATCATTCTCTGCTGTGTCGCCGGAATTGAATGAATCGATGGTTGAAGTTGGCGGAGGATCGGCGACGTTGCCGGAGGGTGCCATGTGAGAATGTCGTTGGGTGAGCGAGCAATCGAGAACGACGATTCAATTTAGGGTTTTAACGCGCCTGTATCTCGTGCCGCTCTTTTTGGCGGGAAATGTGTGCTCCGACCATAGAAGGTTAATCTCAAAAACTTAACCAGATTAGACCGGCATTGGACCGGTTTAATTGAATTAACTCTTTTTTTTTCAATAAAATTTTGGGGTGTGAGCAATGTTTTTTAAACCGGACGGGAAGATGAACTGGAAGTCTTTCGGATCATTAGATCAACCGGTAGGACCAGTTAAACCACATATCAAATAGTTTATTGGTTTGTTTACATTTTATAAATATAACATCTACTTTTCAATAAATATATGAACAAAACATCTTATTATATAAAGTACTAGGTTTTGAATCCACGCTATGCGTGGGTTTATTTGATATATTTTGATAAAAATTATATATAATTGATGATGGTAATGAAATATTATCTTATAAAAACTTTAAATTATTATTAAGGAAAAAACTAAATTTCAGATACACAATTTTTAAAAATATAAAATTAGTTGTGTTTTAAAATCATGAATTTAACTCGACGTTCAGGCGAAACGGATCAAACTGGTGACCTCGCATATCCTGAACTATCTCTTTGACCACCAGAAAACGGAACAATTTTATAATCATGAATTTATCTCGTTTTCATATTTATTGATCGCTATCACCTATGTTTTCGTGTTTTTATTCAATGTTTTCTTATTCTTCATATTCTTTCTTGTCATTTTCACTGTCAAATTTTATGGTAATTGTCATCATTACTTTTACCGTCCGGTTCTTCGTTATACTCTTCTTCTTGTTCTTCCTTGTCAACTTCTTCATATTCTTCCACTAAAAAACCTTTTTTTAGACTACCACACAACTTATTAACCCATCAAACTCCAAGACCAAAATCATATCTTTTCTCATAAAAATTGTGCAATTCATGAAAACCAGCATAGTCAACACATGCACCCAATTATTGATAATTTCATCTTTATTATTCGATTTTAGATCCACACGGTTTGAAACTTCTCAAACCAAAATCCTTACTTGGAGAGAAAGTAATATAAACACATATATAGTTAAAACAATATTTATGTTTTTCGTCAATCCTTCTTCTTTAAACTCAAATAACATCAAATCAAGGTCTTGCGACGTCAATCCTTATTTTTAGACTTGAAACTAAAAATTTACTGCGAAAGTATCAAATCATCTGTAAAGTCATACACAAAAACATGTTTTACAGCTCATAAGATATATAAAGCACAAACAGAGATAAGTAAGATATTTTCAAGATATTAAAAATTTGATATATAATATTTTGTAATTCTTAAACTTTTAAATTTTTAATAGAGATTAAATTTTTAAAATATTTCAAACTTTAGATGTAGTTTAAATATTTGTAACATTTTTTTTTGGAGTTAAATATTAATGACACTTTAACTTTTTATAGAGTTTAAATAGTTATCATTTTTTAACATTTTTATGGAGGTATTTATAATATTTCTAAATATTCTATATTAAATATTTAAACCTTTATATATTTTAATTTGCTAAAATAAATCAAATAAAACTTCTAAATTTGGAAACCTGATAAATAAGCATAAATCAAGCAAACCTGATAAATTTATAGTTAAAAACATATTAGTTTAGTTTTATTTATAATGATTCTCAGCCATAGTCTAAAATTTTATAGCTGATGTGGAATGTTGTAAATATTTATTTTATTTCGATAAATTTTACTTTTTTTTTCTAAAAAATCTTAATATATAGATTACTACTATATTTCTAAAAATGTTATTAGTAAAATATCTAATTCTTATTTATTTTTTAAAAATTCTATATGGACACCTTTAGGAGTTTATAGCTTCAACTTTTTATTAGTATATATATAATGTCTTAAAATTTCTATGGAGGTTAAGTAATTGTAATGTTTTAAAACATTCTATGAAGTTTAAATATTTTTAATATTTGAACCATTTAAAATTTTCAAGTTTCAATATTTATAATATTTTAAACTTTTAAAATTTTAAATTATATTTAAAAAACCTTTTAAATGTTAAGATATTTTAAAAATTTAAAAATTATAATATTTTGAAACCTTTAAAAGCTAAGACTTTTAGAAATTTTAATATTTATAATATTTTAAACTTTTAAAAGGTTCGAAATATAATATTTGAACCTTTTAAAAAGTTTCAATATTTATAATATTTTAAACTGTTAAAATTTTAAAAATATAATATTTAAAAACTTATAAAAAGCTAAGAACTTTTAAAAGTTTTGATATTTATAATATTTAAAATTTTAAAATATTATAATATTTTTTGAAACTTTTTAAAGTTTTAATTTGATCAGATAAAAAACCGGATCAAACCGAATAGAACTTTTAGACTTGGACGCCTGATAAATCAAGCTTTCCTGCTCATTCGTTGTTGGAAGCATATTAATCTTATTTATAATGGTTCTGAACCATACTCTAAAAAAATTCTAGCCGATGTGGGATATTGTACATAGTTCTTTTATTTACATAAATTTCAAATTTTCCTTTTTCTAAAAAAATCTGGAAATTTTAAAAATGTTAATGAATGGCATGTCAAATCCTAATTGGTCGTTTAAAAAATATTTTAATATAGAAAATTCTGGAAATCTTAAAAATGTTAATTAGTGACATGTCGAATTCTGATTGAATGTTTAAAATCCTATGTGGACAGCCTTAGGAGCTTATAGCTTCTACTTTTTATTAGTATAGATTGTTTCAAAAGTTACTAACTCACCAAATCATGACACATGTCAATTTCAAAAGTTACTAACTCAATAGATCGTGATAAGTGTCAATTTTACACAAATTTCTAATTTTAAAAGAAAAAAATCTTACTAACTCACCAGATCGTGACAATTTCAAAATTTACTAACTAATCAGAATGTGACAACTGTCAATTTTACACAATTTTCCAATTTTAAAAAAAAAATCGTTGTAAAAATCAAGAAATAAAAAAATTACTAATCATAAAATAAATTATAAATATAAATTTACGATAAAGATACATATAGTTTCTAAAGAAAATCCTTCTACGATAATTATATTTATTCAAAACAATCCTACATTATATTGAATTTTTGGCCTAATCCTAAAAGAAAAAGAATTTAAATATTAAGATATGTAGTCTCTCAAATCTTTGTCATATATATAGAGAGAGAAAGAGGTCATTCCAATGTATCAAACTCAATTAGAATTTTTAAACATGAATACTAGAGATGGAAACTGAAACTGTGAAAAGAATGAAAAGTCACCCAAGAAAAGAAATAGAACTATTATGAATAATGATCAGATTGTTATGATGGAGAAGACGTTTAGAGATGAACCTCATATGCGGCTGAAACTAGCTACACTAGAGGCAGTCAACAAACTAAATCAATGAGTATGTATAAAACTCATATTTAGCTTCACATACATATTTTTCATCATTGACTAATATTATTTTACAAAATATAGGGATCCAAGCTTACAACTATGCAACTAAGAAAATGGTAACACATTCAACTTTTATTCTTTTTTAATTTTCCAAAACAATTTATAACTAGCAAACATTCAAACTCATTAAATTATACCACATATATCTTGAAAGGATAATTGAAGACATTTTCGATGTCAATCCATCTACTAGAGGATGTATTGATAACAATCATGATAATCATGCTCTAAAACAAAAATGAAGATGTCTCCGGAATAAAACGTCAAACAAGCCCGGTAACAATTATATTCTATATTATGCAATTCAATATCCTTTACTATAATAATTATACAATTAAATAAAATTGCATAAAAGAACATTATTTTATAAAAGTGTATTGTTCTTTATTCAGAAAACAATAAAGGAGAAGACAATGACTTAATGACATGTAATTATCTTGAGGCTTTGGTGTGGAAATCTGAAAGTCTATAAACAAAGTGGAAAAATGTTGAAATTTTTGATTTGTTGTCAACAAGGACGAGTTGTGCTACAACCATTTCGACAACCTCTAACTTACTTAGATGACTTATTGTCACGGTCAACATCGTTCGGAACAATATGCAAACATATAATTCAACGCTTGTTTTTACATCAATGGGTGGAAAATTGATTACGATATCAATTCATGAAATAGTCCCTTCACTTTTCGTATGCATAGTCAGAATTACCACAAAATTGGATTTTCTACTACCAGACGAAGGAGATCTACCATGTTTTGCGCAGCTATACGTATATGATACCGTTCATGAACTACAAAATTGTCTTAATGCACTTGCCAAAAGAAAAAACAATGAATTGAATGAAAGTATTCTCAGCGGATTGATTGGCATGCTTGACGAATACAACGAGTTAGCTTAAGTGTTCAGAATTGCTAGAGATAGATACGAATCCGGAACAATTGAAGAATACTTAATCAGATTAGCTAAAAATAAAAAAACGTGGTAGAAAATTTGACCTTCCACAAGGAGACGAGATAGCTGGACTTATTGTAGGTGACATGTCTATTCCAAATTGTGAGAGAGATATAATAGTGCATCCAAAAATGGACAAACCACAATAAATCAACTCTTTACATCCATGGTACATGTATCTACAATATCCTTTATTGTTTTCATATGGTGAACAAGGTTATAAGGAAGAACATTTTCATATAGAGAAGGATATACTACGAAGAGGTCATATGTTACAATGTGCGAGTATTATGCATACCAAATACATTCAAGATTGACATCTCCAGGAACAATAATTCGTTCAGGCCGTCTTTTCCATCAATATGTAGTTGATGCATACATTGCTATTGAGCAAGAACGTAGGAACTTTTATCTGTATAACCAAATAAAACGTAGAGCAGATCTTTACAATAATGTATGTGATGCAGTTGAACAAGAGGATGCAGATTCAAAAAAACTAGGCCAAGAAATAATTTTACTATATTCGTTCACAGGGGGACCGCGATACATAGTAGAGAATTATCGAGAAGCAATGGCAATATGTAGACGGTATGGAAATCCGAACCTTTTCATTACTAGAACAGCAAATCCAAAATGGGAAGAAGTGAACGAACATATAAAAAAAGCGAGAAATGAGATTGCAAATGATAGACCTGATATTGAATGTCGTGTATTTAAAATGAAATTGGAAGAACTCTGTAAAGACCTACAAGATGGAGTCTTTTTCGGCCATGTTACAGCAGGTACAAATATAATTTATTACCAAATATTATCTTTTGTTATATTTGATAAAGATGCATAAAAATTCACCGGAAAACTGCAAAAATCTTAAGAGCTACAAATTTTATAGAGCATTGTTTTATTGTATGAATTAATATATTTAGACTTGAAATTCAATTAACTGTTATTATGTTGTTCATATAAATAAAAAGTAATTTGGGCGAAAAAGAATTAGAAGACGTTCCCACATGTGTGCATTCAATTGTTGGAAATACTTATTTGAGGAACGAATTTGATTTTTTTTTTTATAAATCTATGCATAAAATTAGGTTTTTATACAGTTATTTTAATTTGGTTTAAACTCATCCTTAGGATATGTTTTATTTTTATCATATCAAATAAAATAAGTGATACAAAAGTTTAGATTTCATGAATTATAGGTTAATAATTATTTCAAGAATATATTATTTAATAATTATTATAATAATTAATTAATATTATATTATTTAATTAAAAGTAATAATATAACATATATGTAATTTAAAACCAAGCATACATAAACAATACACACATCACTAAAAATATAAGAATGGTTGACCTCTAATAAACATATATATATATATTCTATAATTATATATAATATACTGATTAAAAATTAAACAAAACTTGTGCAACGCACGGGTCCATCTCTAGTACATAATGAAGTACTACACAAATAAAAATAACTAAGTGATTTTTCTATAAATAACAAATTTTAATTTGAATTTGGTTTGATTTTGAAGTGTGATAAACATAAAATATTTTAATTTGATATTGACCCATTGGTCTGACCCGCTGGTTCAACCACCTGTTCACGGGGTTTTAGCGGATTTTCCGGATTTTGTGGGTTTTTAGTTGTCCGGTTTTTAGAGGTAACCCGGACTCGGTTGGACCGGTGTGGTCCGGGTTTAAAAACATTGATTGTGAGTTGGTCTCGTTTTAATAGGGTGTAATTAGTTGGCTATTAACTCTTGGATAAAGAAAGACTCAAAATTAAGTTATAGTTTTTTTTTTCTTTTTTCTTCATTTGACCAAATTAAAGACCACAAATGGTTTAAACCAGAGAAAAAAAGTCTTCCTAAATAATACTAAAAGGCAATTTAATATTTTTCCTTAATTCTGAGATGTATTTTCATTTTTCAATAAAGAGATTTTTTTATTTTTTGACAGCCAATCCCAATTCAGAGATTTACAAAGCCAAGATTATGTAAAATTTATAATTCACATATTTATTACTATATATCAAATGCACACATCTATACTATATATATAGTCTTAGGAGGAATCAGGAGAGGACCATAAAGAGAAGATTAAAAGAAAGAAGAAGGTAAATTAGTTACTGTGATTCGGTAGTAAAAGTAACCGCGTTTAAAAAGCTCTTACTATAATCTTGTGTGTGTGTGACTAAATCCAACAAATATTCGTCAAAACAAATAAAATTTTATATACGACTGAATATATATATATATAGATATAGATATAGGTATGTATGTATGTAAGTATCGATGTGGGCGTGTATAGATCCTGAGAGAGGTATATATCTACAGCTTTCATCTCTGGCTCGTGTTGTTTGTGTATATCACGAGGAAAAGGCAATTTAACCCAGAAGAAACTTAGGGGAGAGCCATCACTGAAAAATCTTTAGACCAGTGTAAGGGTGTGTGGGGGAGAGATAGATTTTTATCAAATTGGCATCATCAAATCTGGATTGATAGAGAGGATTTAGGGTTTGTAGGAGTTGGAGAGGGAAATTAGGGTTTCGTTTTAATTTTGTTTTCTCGATAGGGTGATGGAGATGATGGGGAAAAGCCAATTCAAAGGGAGATGATTTGGATACCTGAATCATGTAATGTTATTTCCCAATTTTAGGGATTTTTTTTTTTTAATAAAATTATTNCTTGTGTGTGTGTGACTAAATCCAACAAATATTCGTCAAAACAAATAAAATTTATTACAGAAATTTTATATACGACTGAATATATATATATATGTATGTATGTATCGATGTGGGCGTGTATAGATCCTGAGAGAGGTATATATCTACAGCTTTCATCTCTGGCTCGTGTTGTTTGTGTATATCACGAGGAAAAGGCAATTTAACCCAGAAGAAACTTAGGGGAGAGCCATCACTGAAAAATCTTTAGACCAGTGTAAGGGTGTGTGGGGGAGAGATAGATTTTTATCAAATTGGCATCATCAAATCTGGATTGATAGAGAGGATTTAGGGTTTGTAGGAGTTGGAGAGGGAAATTAGGGTTTCGTTTTAATTTTGTTTTCTCGATAGGGTGATGGAGATGATGGGGAAAAGCCAATTCAAAGGGAGATGATTTGGATACCTGAATCATGTAATGTTATTTCCCAATTTTAGGGATTTTTTTTTTTTTTTTTT
>NC_025692.1:3496771-3504718 GCF_000633955.1 Camelina sativa | reverse complement strand
GGGGGGGGGGGGAGAGAGATAGATTTTTATCAAATTGGCATCATCGAATCTGGATTGATAGAGAGGATTTAGGGTTTGTAGGAGTTGGAGAGGGAAATTAGGGTTTTTTCTCACTAGGTTGATGGAGATGATGGGGGAAAGTGAATTCAAAGGGAGATGATTTGGAGACCTGAATCATGTAATGTTATTTCCCAATTTTAGGGATTTTTTTTTTTTAATAAAATTATTACGTTAGATTATCTCGAAGAGTCCGTGTTTTATGGGTTCGTTCGTTCTCCTGTTGAGATAATTTTGTGGTGTGATTGGTTGGTGTTGTCTCTTGATAATTGATGTTTTCTTTTCTGGGTTTTGGTTTTAAAAATTGTAAATTTTGTTGTTGTTTAGCTGCTCTTTATTTGATGATCTCCATTTCGTTGGAAAATGTTGTGCAGTTTTTAATATCTTCTTTGTCTCTTTGTAACAGTTGCAAAGAGCTTGATAGAAATCGGTTTGCGACTCGGGGAGAATTAATTTTATTGTAGATGGTGAGATCAGCTAAACCCTTTCTTTTTTCTTCTTATCCTATTACTGTATTATATCCTTGTCTGTTTCCTGGATGAGAAGAAGTGATGAAGTTGTATATTTAGCATTAGATCATGATGAACGCTTGATCGTTTTACTTGATGTGATCGTGATAGCTTTTGATGAAGCTGTGAAGTTGGTGGTTCTAAGTAATACAACAGCTTCATATATTGCTATCGCCATAACTACACTTTTTGTAGTATATAGACTCTCCAGTTTACTCCTTTGATGATTGTTTTCTTTTCCTTAATTAACATTTTCAATGTTATTATATCTCGTGCAGGCTGATAGAAGAGTTGGTAAGCGTCCAGTGGGTCAGAGAGGTTTCTCAAAAGTGGAGTCTGGAACTTGTAATGTTTGTTCTGCTCCATGTTCATCATGCATGCACCGTAATGTAGGTTCCACAGTATCAAAGTTGGACGAGTCATCAGATGAAAACTGTCATGGAGTAGTGGGCAGCCAGTGTTCTGTCAACGAGGACGATCTTTTGCCTGCTTCCATGACTAATACTCACAACAGTTTAAATAACACTGCTAGTGAAGCAAGCAATCTTGTTAATTCCAGTCATGATGCTCTCTCTGAGAATGCGGAGAGTAAGGAAACCATAAGATCTTCTGGGATATCAGATGATTCCGGAGCTGTTGCAATGACTTCTAAGACATCTCTTTCTGGGAGCAGGATGAATCAGAAAGTCTCTGCATCAGCTAATGTGTTAGATCAGAGCTCTAATTGTGTAGAGGGCCAGGAAGATGGGATATTGTCTGATGATCGAGCCAAAAATTTGAATTCAGCTCTGGTTTCTGATCCTATTCTGGGTGGATCCAGGAAAGATGAAGTGAAATTACAATCTTTGCATAATCCGTCATCAAACCATGAGGACAGAGTCAGTTCTGAGAGAGGAAATTTCAAGGAAAAATCAGAACCAGGGGGTGACAAAGAGAGAGAGGAATCTTCAGTTGAAGGATCTTCACGTTCAGGCGAGAATAGGAAGGATGGTAAATCAAGTAAAAGCTCTTCGTTAAATATATCAGATGAGCCAATCTCATCAGCTGTGTCTGAGAGCGAAAGTGATGGTTCTGAACTGCTGGAACATGATGTAAGTAAGGCTGTTTTCTCTCATATTCAGAGAAATTAGCGAACACATCTACTTTGTCTTTTGTTGCAATATTTGCTCAGTGGAATGATTTTCATGTGAAAGGTTTTTCCTTTTTTTTGCTTAATAGGTAAAGGTTTGTGATATCTGTGGAGATGCTGGTCGTGAAGATTTACTCGCTATCTGTAGCGGATGCAGTGATGGTGCAGAGCACACGTAAGCCTACTCTTGTATTCATGGGAGAGAAAGCATACTAATAGCCAAATTCCATTGGCAAATTGTCCGCATGTTAGGAATAGAATTTTTTGGAAAGATATTAACCATTAATTTTGACTGTCATGTCTTCTATCATTCATAACTCAAGGTAGGGCCAAGTAATATAGTTGTGTGTTTCTTTTTACATAGCTATTGCATGCGGGAAAGGCTCAATGAAGTTCCTGGGGATGATTGGCTATGTGAAGAATGTGCTGAGGAAGCTGA
This sequence comes from Camelina sativa, assembly GCF_000633955.1. Lineage (NCBI taxonomy): Eukaryota > Viridiplantae > Streptophyta > Magnoliopsida > Brassicales > Brassicaceae > Camelina > Camelina sativa. The sequence continues at coordinate 3,502,584 of NC_025692.1, read as the reverse complement.
AAAGCAGAAGCAAGGTAAAGCTGAATATTTAACCGGACATGCTATATGTGAAAAGAATTAGCGAAATAAAGTAGCATGAATTTTGGATCAACGTTTCCTGTTTCCATTTTGCTAACGAACTGGAAGTTGAAACATGCAGAAGCTAAGAGAAAGAGAGAAACTGAGGTAACCCTCAATGCACATAGTTCTGGCAAAAGGTACGCAGATAAAATTGAGGCAGCTCCAGATGCGAAAAGACAGGCGGTTGAGGCTCCAACTGGGTCACCCAAGAAATCTATTCTCCCCAGAACAGGTGCTTTATCTCGGGAAACATCATTCAAGGGCTTAGACAGGTTAAAGGGAAAGCTAAATCATCAAACATCATTCAGTGATGACACAGAGAGTGCACGATCTACTGGTTCACAGCTCCAACCTCCAAAAGGTAGGCTGCATAATGGCATTGCTCTCCCTAAACGCAACTATTCCATTTCTCTTTTGTTTATTTCTGGTGATTTTGCAGGTTGTATAGCATTACCTAGTTTTTTGTTTCTCCAGGTGCATTTTTGAAATCCAGTTCCTTCAATTGTTCGAGCTCGAAACCGAAAGTGCAACTTATGGATGATGCTATTCACCCAAGACAGAAGACTGGCAAAGAGTATACTGCACTTGAGATAAAGGAGGGGGGTTTTAGAAATGTTGGAAAATCAATGTCAAGTAGAACTACAGATACAGGGAGTTCTAGTGGTAACGACTCGCATGCAAAAGTGCTTGGATCGAAAGTCCATCATTTGCAAGAAGGCAAAAGCTCAAAGCAAGTGAAAGATCGTAGTACAGAAGCTAAAGTGTCAGCATCCTCCATCGACCAGAAGTTGAAATCACGGGGCAATTCGTCTGTTTCACATGCAAATAATAATCGTGATTTGAAGGGTTTGCAGTCTGATGGTAAACGAGGTAGCTTGACGAAGCAAGTCAGCAATCTTAACCGAAACCGTCTAGAAAATCCAGTTGCTTCGGGTATGATACTCATCTTTTTGTCAAGAAATTGGTACTTTACTTTATCTTTAATAGTACTTTGGTTGTTTATGTTTTGATCGTTTTAGTATAAGATCCCCCTTTTAAAGATATCTTGATTGAGCTCTTGTTATTTATTTCTTCCCTATGCAGGAGGAGATGTTTCCAAAAATGAAAAGTGCAGTGGCAGCGAGCAAAGTTCAAGTCAAGCCGACTGTAAGGACGAACTGCCATCCCCTTCTTGTACGGGTGAGGGCACACCAAGCCACGGTACTGTAGCTTTACATGATGGATTGCCGCGGTCCAGGGAATCTAGAGAGGTTGGGAAGAAAAGCAAAGAAGCCGTTGGTAAACGCCAAAGGTCTAGCCTATTATCTGGTGCAAAAGGCTTACCATCACATCAAAAGGGAGGTCAGACTGCAGAATCCAGCGACACCTCAGGCGTGCCTGATAGTGATCTCTCTACCACAAAAAAAGTTAAGGAGGATATAAATAAGGGTAATAGGTTACGAGCAGCAGTAGATGCTGCCCTGCGTAAAAAGCCCAGCTTTACCAAGAACAGAGGATTGGAGCAATCTGATGCGTCATTGGTATCTAATGTGGATTCTAGCTCTGATAAGACTCTACGAAATCAATTGCCTCCAAAATTGCATAAGAATTATGTGTCACACGAAGGATTGCAAGGAGGGCATCCGACTTTATGGCCTACTTCCGATCCGTACAAACAGACAGTTGTAACAAATGAGAAGCAGCTTGTATTCTCTGGTGCTGATACAATACCTCCACGATCTATGGAACTTGAAGTCAATTTTCCCTCCATAAAGCCTGTTATGAGAGATTTGCCTTTAGTTCCCTCGCCTTTTATATTGAGAAGCTCAGCCATTCCTGACCATGAGTCTATATGGCAGTAGGTTTTTCTTTCCTTGTTGTGAAGAAGTTCTCTTTTTTGGTGTCTCTTATTTTTTCATCGAGGCATACTTTTCATATATGTCCATGTAACGGATATTGACTTGAAGTTTTTGTATAATGTTTCCAGGGGGGACTTAGAGGTGCGGAAAATCAGAAACCAGTTAGCTATGTGTAGCGGAATGCAAGCACATCTGTCAACCTTGGCATCACCCAGGGTTGCTGAAGTGGTGAATAAATTTCCAGAAAAATTCAGCTTGAATGAAGTACCTCGGCTAAGTACATGGCCAGGACAATTTCAAAAATTAGGTACTAAGGAAGACCATATAGCTCTATTCTTCTTTGCAAAGGACATCGAGAGGTAGGTTTTGTACATGATTATTTACTTGCTTTTACTTTGTGTTGGTGGTTTAAATGATTAACATTTAAATATATTTACTGATGGGAGTTTTCGTTGCACTGCTTGTGATACAGTTATGAGAGAAATTACAAGCCTCTAGTAGATAACATGATCAAGAACGATTTAGCTTTGAAAGGGAACCTCGAGAATGTTGAGCTTCTGATTTTTGCGTCCAACCAGCTTCCTCTAAGTTGCCAGCGTAAGAATGCTTACCAAAACTCTTACATGCATGTTGTGTCTGTGCCTATGATCATTTCGTTGATGGTTTCTAGATTGTAATGCCGAAACTTACACTTTGTGCACATGATCATCTTGTTGATGACTCTTCAATCACTCTAATGCTGTCTGATAACTTGATAAGTTTTTAGAAAGTAGCATCAATGATATAAAATTATTATATTCAGAACGTATTGCCAGTTTAGTCTCTATGAAATTTACTGCTTACATGTTGACATATTGCCCTTGCAGGCTGGAACATGTTATATTTCCTTTGGGGTGTATTCCGAGGAAGAGGAGATACTTGCACTAACCCACAAAAGAACACATCTTTGCCTACTTCAAATGTTGTGCCGCGTGACAGAGACCCCAATGAGCTGTGTCAAACGAGTTCTCCTTCCAAGCATTTGGAGAAAGTGTCTTCTCCACGTGAGAGCTCAAGCAACAAAATTGAAACTCGCAATGGGACAGATACAATTAGTCATGAGAATGCAAGTAACATAGTATCCTCTATTGAGCGATCACCGAGCACAAAGGTGGGTTGTTTTTAGCCCCTGTATAAATCCTTTGTCTCTGAAGTTGTTGTAGGATATTTGCATCTCTTAATATAGGGAGTCCCTTTTCGTCTCACATTTGCGTTCCTTGATACAGGAGGAAATTGCTCGTAAAGTGGAAGAAGCAGGTGTGAATAATATCCCTCATCAAGCTACTGGAGATAGTCTAGTGAGGAAGGTTCAGCAAATTGAGGAACAAGGATTAGGTGGTAGAAAGGATGTCCCTTTGACTGTCATGGGATCAGGGATCGAGTCCCATGGCTTAGACAATCATGCTAGTCACAGGAAGCGTTCACTTTGGGAACTGACAAGACCCGCTAACGAGGATTCATCTGCCATAAACAAGAAAGTGGAGCTCAATAATGATGGCTTATGCGAAGGGTCCCCGAATAAGAAGCTAAAGACAGAAAACGGAAGCAGCAGCTTCTCTCGGGATACATCTGGTCACGATTCCGGGATCATGGAGAAGATTCCCAAAATCGTGTTCCCTTTGGACTTGAATGTCGAAAGAGACGACAGCGAAATGGTGGATAATCTCATCCCACTTGGCAATGACGAGAACAAGAGAGGGTTAATAAGCGGTACAGTCCCGAATCTGGAGCTGGCGTTAGGCGCTGAGGAAGGAAATGAAGACACTATGGGACTATTGCCTTTCTTAGGGGTAAGTGGTGAACAAAGTAGCAGCAGTAGTATGAAGAAAGAAAAACAGAAAGCAGAGGAAGAAGATGATGAAGGGGCGGACGCAGCATCTCTGTCTTTATCACTCTCATTTCCAGGAAACGAGGAGAGGAAGAATGTGAATGCTCCGTTGTTTCTGTTCAGAGACCTTCCCAGATAAACAAACAAAAAAAAAGTTAAGTTTATCGTTTAAGTTTTACTTTTAAGTGTCCTTTAGTTGTTTTGTTTTTTTTTTGGTTGGTTGGTGAAGATAAAATCACAGGGTTTGTATATAAAAATGGTGATGGGATTAAAAAAACAAAAAAAGGATACCGAATGTTTCTAAAAGAATAATAATTATCTATAATTGGTTTATATATATTTTATAGAAGAATAAGAAAAAGAGTGTTCTGAATCATCTTTTCTCTATATATTGTAGTGTTAGATACAGTATGTTGATGGATTAATCATATATATATAAAAGTAAGGTTTTGGTCTCTCCTTATTGATTGATTTTTATTTAATACTTTTTTTAAAAAAATTTTTATTTGATTTCTAATTGTTTAATTGCTTTAAATAATATTTAAAATCCAATTAACACAATACATTTAATTCATACATTAAAATAAAATTATAACTGAAAAAATAAAATTATAACTGAAAATAAAATAAATTATGCATTAATCATATTCTACCACTCAATATTATTCAAATACAATAAATAATATTTGTAACTCCAATAATTCTAAATGTAATCTTGCATCAATTTTTATCATATAAATAAGCATTGCCTCATTCTCTTATATTGACATTTTTTACTTTCTCATTTTCACATTCTCTCATTCTCTTCCACTTCTCTCACTCTCTTCCACAATTTCTCAAATCATTTTTTGTTTTTTTATATGTTTTCAATTTCTTATTTTTGTTGTATGGGTTACAAAAAACCAAATGAAATATCATTGTAAATTTTTAATGCTAAATTTTAACTTTAGAGACTACATAATATATATATATATATATATATATATATATATCATTGTTTTTATATTTAAAAATTCATCTTCATTATCTAATTTGGATTATCATCTTATAAGTAATCATTCTCTCCTCCTCTCTCACAAATATCAAATGTTGTTATATATAATATGTGTTGTAAGAATTTGATTCTATATTTTAATTTAGAAAGTATTATATATAATTAACATTGTTTTCAATTTTTATTTTATTTATATAAAAATAAAATATTTCTTTTATATTTCTTGCCTTTCTAATCTATTCATATTTATTTTTAAAATTTCCGTAGCTAAATTTAAATTCACATATGTTGGTTTTAACAAAAAATCAAGTTTATTTGAGAATCTGTTTTAAAAGGTTTATCTTCATTATCTATTTTAGATTAGCATCTTATAAGTCATTATTTTAAAATACCATTTAACTAAATCCTCTAAAGATGAAACCGTTAGTATGAAATCTAGCACTATAAATTATATTGATGAGTGAAAAACAAAACAAAAAACAAAAGGATTGAAGTTATTTTTGGGGTTTTAAAAAATCTTTAGATTGAAGTTCCTATAATTTAAAAAAAAAAAAAACTAATTTAGTTTATCACTTCAAAAGTAATATTTTCAATTTGGAATATTATGTGTGAGTGTTGAGTTATATCAACAAAACAATCAAAAAGTGTAAGTTTAAATTTTGATTGAGCCACTTGGTATTCCTTTTCTTTTAAGTCAAAAATAAATTAAAATATTTATTTATAATTAACCCACTTTTAAAGGCATTTAACTCAAATATAACTCCTACCCAATAATTTTACATTCATTCCTCCAACTAATATATTTATCTTTCAAGAAAATTTTTTTTTGGTAAAATTTTAATATTTTTTAATTATTTTAATTGCTTTAAACTTTGAAATGAGGAATATTCTATATACAATAATTTTATACGTATACTAAATTTTTTGATAATTTTATTTGATTCAATTTTACTATACTATAGTCTTATGTTTACATGGTCATTAAGAAAAAATCTTTAAATCAATGTTTAACCTCTATAAAACATGATCATAAACATAGATTCTCTCATATTAG
>NC_025692.1:3465790-3495748 GCF_000633955.1 Camelina sativa | reverse complement strand
AAAATGTTTAAATTTCTATATTATTATTTATATTAATATAGCTAATCAATTTGTAATAATTTTTTGTAAAATTGGTTAATTTTTTATTTATAAAAAAGTTTATATATTTTAAATTTTGTATAATAAATAACCATACCAAAAAATTGTTGACAGGAGTGTTATTTTGAGAAATTGTTATAAATTTTTTTAAGATTCATACATTAGTATAACTTTTTTGAGATTATACATTAGTAAAACAATATTTTAGTTTAAGAAAATTTAAGAAATATAATCAAAACTATTATGCATACAACCATGCATTGCGTGGACTAATTACCTAGTATAAATGAAAACGATGCTTTGTTTGTTTGATTCTGTTTTATAGTGATATTAATTTATCTATAAATTAATAATTATTATTTTATAGTGTAAATTAATAATTATTAATTTATAGATATATTTTTAATTGTTTATTTTTTAAAAAATTATGAATTGGAACAACTATAGCAAAATAAGATTAAACTTTCGGATGTTATAAATTTTATGGTTTAGGAATTGAACTTGTAATATTTAGAAAGCACTATTTACAATAAATTACAAATATTATAGACAAATTGACTTATACACATGAGACACATAAATTCAAATCTATGAATAATAATATCAATTCTCCTATTTTAATAATCTGTCAAATTATCAAATTGTAAATGATGCATATCTAAAAATTAAAACTTTAAATTTTAATTATTTGTATGACATGTTATAAAATATTTTAGAGATATTATTATAGGTTGAAAATACAACATTACAATTGTTCTATAGAATTGAGCTTTAGGAGAAACATACACTATTATATCAGTATATATATATATATATATATAAATTTACATAATTATTAATTTATGATATTATTGGGACCATATTTTATAAGGAGATTTCGAAAAAATTATTATCTTATTATCTTATCGAATATTGTTAATTTTTACACTGGCCCGACTTGGAACCAGCAAAATTTATTAATTTATAATGTTTATTAATTTATAGAGTATTAATTTATAAAGGTTTTACTGTATCTTGTATCGTTGAGAAAACTTATTTACCGTCTCAATGTGGTTAAAAGTCAGAAGAAGCAAATAAGAACGAGGGTAGGTTGGTAAATGCACATATATTCCCCCAACTCGAAGATATAAAAAAAAAAACGTTGTCTTCTTCGTCTTCCCACTGTGTGTTTTCTCTTTTTCTTGGGGATCAGATCTCTTTCGTTCGTCTTCAATTCCAATGGCGTCATGTGTTGTTGCTCCTCTTTCTCTCTCTGGTAAAATTTGATTCCTTCTCGGGTTCGCATATCTCTCGTTAATTTCCTTACATAATGATATAACTAAGCTCGTTCTTGTTGTTTCCATCTGAAATTGTTTGCTCATCAGTCATCATCATCGTTCTTTACTAGAATTTCTATCTTCGAGGTTTCCCGATTTGTACTTTCCGGCAGTGATTTTTATAGCTGTACGGAGACAGTTCTTTCGAGTTGATCGTCCTGAATTTTTTGCACTTCAGATTACTAAAAATTATATATCGTCCTAAATTATTAACCTGATCAATTCCTTGTTTGCCAATAGGGCAGCAGCTAGAGTAACTAACTGTAGCTTTTGGAGCTGTGATTTTTGCAATTTTTATTTGTAAGAATTTTTTTTTGCATATGCAAAAAAACCAAGCAAGGTTCTTTTGATTCTTGAATATATATATCTATCTGGTGGCTCAGGTGGGTCTCAATCTCATCATTTGAAAGCTAATGGATTGTCGTCTACCACGAAGCTCAGTTCTATTTGTAAACCTTGTGCATTGTCAATCCTGAATAAATCAAACCGGACTCGCAATTTTTCTGTTTCTGCTGGGTACCGGTAAGTATCTTATGTTATGTAATGTTATGTCTGTCACTACTACTACTACTATAGCGTTTTCTCTTCTGTTGAATTTGACTTAATTCTTCTAATGATCTTCAGAGATGGGAGTAGGAGTGGAAGCAGTGGTGACTTCATAGCTGGTTTTCTTCTAGGAGGTGCTGTGTTTGGCGCTGTTGCTTATATCTTTGCTCCACAGGTAAAATTGTTATCTCTTTTGGAATCCTATGTATGGGAAATACACAGTAGCCTTATGTTTGATGATTTTGGATTGTGGTGTTACTAATCGGTTATTTTGTTTGTCTATGAAACTCTATTGAAATGTTGAGTTGATTGAGGTTCTGATTCTTGCTTATGCACATACCAGTGGCAAAAAGAAAACAGATAGTAGTATCTTTGTTATCTATCTCATGACTGTTTCATTGGATCTTGTAGCTTGGGATGATCTTCTATATTATTACTCTCATGTAATCTTAGCTATGTGTGTTTTTCTTCTTTCGTTTTGGTGATTTAGATCCGGAGATCGGTACTGAATGAAGAAGATGAGTATGGTTTCAAGAAGCCGCAACAGCCAACGTACTACGATGAAGGTTTAGAGAAAACAAGAGAGACATTGAATGAGAAAATCGGACAGCTTAATTCCGCGATTGACAATGTTTCTTCGCGTTTAAGAGGTCGAGAAAAGAACAGTTCTTCCCCCAATGTACCGGTCGAAACTGACCCTGAAGTTGAAGCTACAACTTGAAGTCGAAACAGGTTTCCTTGTCTGTGTTTCATACGTAACCAGAGTTGAAAACCATTCCTTAAGGATTGATTTGGTGTTTCCCTTCTTCTTTTTCTTGTTGCTTTTTGTGCTCTCTAGTAGAAACTCTTGCAAAGTGAAATACATATATATATATATATATACACGTCTTTTGTTTTTACTTTTTATTGAATTTAAATTCATAATTTGGTCTAATTCAATTCAACTCAGCATTTCAGTTATTAATCTGAATAAAGCAAATTACAATGCCTGAAATTTACATAATACAGTTGCAACTTTATTTAAAAATAGAAGATCTTAATATTTATACAAACTGGATAAGGTTTGAAATAATCCGTAAAAATACCAAAAAGAAAGAAAGAAAAAAGACAGAGAGAGAGAGAGAGAGAAACATTGGCCGGTGGCCTCGTCACACAAATCAATCACCAAAATATCCAAAAGGAACCGAAAACGCATAAAGCCAAAGCCTTTCTTCTTCGTCCGATATTACTGAGAAAGCAATCCACAAGATTCGATTGAAACTTTTCCATTTTCCTCAAAAAGTTTCGATTTTGTTGAACGGAAAAGAAAAACCTAATCCCCCTTTTACGTTAGGGTTCTGGGGTTTCTGTTTTGTCTCTCTGTCTGATGATGTGCGAGGAGATTCTTCCTCCGTTCGCGTCTATGTCAGATGGAAGACCATGATAAGTCTCCCCCTAAGGTAAAAATTACCAGTCTTTTCGAATCCAAAGTTTGATTTTTTTTTTTTAATTCCTAGGTGAAAATGCATGAGTTCTCCATGGAGAGATTTGGTTTTTATTAGATAATGTCTGGTTTTGGTTTGAGTGGAATCTGAACGTTTGAGTTCTGTTCTTGAAATTTCGGGATAATGATTATGTTTGTATGTTCTCTTATCATTTATCGTTTGTTTGTTTGTAGGATTACTATAAGATTCTAGAAGTTGATTACGACGCAACTGAAGACTTGATCAGACTGAATTATCGGAAGCTTGCATTGGTTTGTCAACTCATATAACCCTTTTTCCAATATCCGCTTAGATGTCTGTCTTTAGATAATGAATTTATGATCTGGAAGAAGAATGAATTTTGCTGAGTATGTTTTTTTTTTTGTGTGATTCCATTCTACAGAAGTGGCATCCTGATAAGCACAAAGGCGATAGTGCAGCTACAGAGAAATTTCAAGAGATTAATGAAGCTTATAATGGTTAGTCATCGGAACATAAGTACCCTAGATAGTGGCAAGCTTCACTGGTATTTCCCTATATTCATTGGTCTAGAAAGAAAAAAAATACATGACAGAGAGAGAGAAGAAGTAGAGTAGAAAATTTAGAAAAAAGAGAACTTGTAGAAAGCAGATAGACGTTTTAGGAAGACTAGGAGGAAACAAAGTTTAGCAGTGAAAGAACAAACTGCTAAAGCCTTCAGCTTTATCCATTTACCTCCTTAACCTTTATTGTTCAATAATTCTGTTTTAGTATTGATACAACTCCATCTAGTTTCGAACATTTGATAATTTTACGTCCCCTCTCCATCTCTTCGCTTCTGTGTACTTGTTTCTCTTTAACATGTCACAGCCTTTTTGTTTGTCCTTGGTCTCCTTAACTATTGCTTCAGGTTTCTTCATCTCGTAATCCTTTATTGACTGACTTTTAGTATGTAGTTCTGTTTCATCCCTTATGTTTTCTGTCGACACTTGAGAATATAATAGAGCACAATGCTCTCTCTCTCTTTCTCTCAGTGTCTTGAATGAATTGATATCGTAATGTGATTTAGTTTCTTCTTTCTTTTTGGCAGTGCTGATGGACCCTGCTAAACGTTTTGAGTATGATTTTACTGGTATTTATGAGATCCACAAGTATACTTTACGGGTATGTAACATTATCTTTTTGCGATTTACAAACAGGTGTTTTACATTTGAAAAGAACATGGTATCTACTATCTAGTTTTTGACTGACCATTTGAGATGATCCCAACTCATTCTTGAACAGGAATATCTCGCCAGATTTAAGGGAATGATACTCACTTGCAATGGGCTTGGTATCAGCCAATCCTCATCACCATGGTAACAACCTCTTCAGAATATTTACTGTTCTTTTCCTCCACAATGTCAGATTCTTATATATCATATCATGATTCTGTATGTTTATTGGTAAAACTTTGCATGCAGGACACATCAATTGGCTGGGACCACCAAACAACAGACGAGCAAGGTTGGTTTTCTTTTTCTTTAATTGCTTCTTGGCATTGTGAATTAACTATGTAACTCCTTCAGTACCCAGTTTAACTGTATCAGTATGGCTTCTTCGCAGGATACTGTATAAACTGAAGCAGAAGTTAGAAGAGAGCTGTAAAACTGTACAAAACTGGAGCCATTGCACTTTTTATCGCGCATTGATGATATAATGATATGCTTTAGTTAGATCTGTTGTATTGTTTCTTTATCTATGTAGAATTAGAGAAGCTTGTATTGTCTCTGGCGTCTATTCATACATTCACGCATTGGTGATGGTTCAGATATTTTACCACTCTACTTCTCTCATCATTTATGGTTTTTTCCAGACCGGAGACATACAGTGAATAATACAATCTATGAAACGAAGCTTCAGTCTTGAAGATGTATTTATTTGCTTTGTAGCTGTATATAGTTTAGTTGAATATTCAATGTAATCATTAGCTTGCACAGCTCAAAAGGGAAGATTCATTAACTTGCACTGCTTTAAGTTGATGCAGTAATAATTTCACAAGTTCTGAGATTTTTTTTATTGGAAGTAACAAAGTTCATTACAATCCAGCGCAAGTAACTACAGTGTTACATAGAGTAACTACAGTGTTACATAAGAATTTTTTTCTTTCTGATAAGTAATATTGTTATCTTACAAGTTTACAACACACTCGGGAAGCTTCATTGAAAGTGATATATAAAGAAACCTTGGAAATGGTACATAACTTTGTAAGAGGTATACAAAAAATTGTTACAGAAACTTTGTTAAAGAATACATCAAAAAACATTAGTATACAGGTAATATGAAAGAATGTACAACTTTAGACTGAGATAAGTCAGTGACTTGAGAACATGGCTTCAAAGCAAGATTCGGCTCTCCTCGTAGAATCCCAATTTGGTTTCGAAAGACCTGAGTTTTCATTTCAAGGGCAAACATCCTCTCGGAGAGACATCGGATACACATATGTGCGAGCTTCAATACTGTAATGTCTGTCAACAAATCCACTATGCGGCTTACGCTCTAAATTCACAGTGTCTATAGTTTCTCCTAATACATATGAACATCTTAAATCAACTCATTTCATAGTGTCCCAATTTTTCTTCGAAAGATCTGAGTTGATCTTTCCAGAGCCAAACATCTCAAGAAAGGAAGGAACCTGACCCGGATATAAATATCTTGCAAGCTCCCCTGAGATCCTTAAGCTCATGCACTTAATCCTAATTACCTTCACTATTCATAACATTCATTTGGCAAAATCCCATCTTCTTTCATTTTTCTAAACAGCCCATCTGCTTCACGCCGTAGACCTTTCTTGTACAATCCTAACATCAACGTAGTGTATGTCCAAATATCTGGCATAAGTCCTTTGTGATTGAGGCTACAATATAAATCCCAAGCATCTGCCACCTCACCAGCCTTACACATCCCGCCAATGATGATATTATATGTAACGATATCAGCATCCATTCCACTCTTTTGCATATCCGCCAATATCACCAATGCTTTCTCTATCTTCCCATTATCGCATAGACCATGTAACAAAACATTGTAAGTAACAATATTAGGAGTCACACCAGAAAAAACCATCCGTCTGAAGATTTCTTCAGCAACATTAGGTTTTCCAGCTCGACAATAACCCTGGATTAGAATTGTATAAGTGACTGTATTTCTAACCACTCCTCTCTGAGACATCTCGCAGAAGAGTTTCATCCCATGCTCTACCTTCTTAGACTTGCAATATCCATTAATGAGAATACTATAAGTTACAACATCCGGGAAACAACCTTTGGTAACCATGAAACCAAACATTTGCTCTGCATCATCTAGGCGACTGTACATACAAAGCCCGTAAATCAGTAAACTGTAAGTAACAATATCAGGATCCAGAGATCTCCGGATCATCTCCTCGTACAGTTCTTCAGCCTCTAAAATATTCCCTTCTTTCACACACGCATCAATCAATGCATTGAAAGTAAATACATCAGGGTAGATCTCTCTCTTGGTCATATAGCTAACCATTCGAGTAGCATCGCTCCATCTACCTGAATTACAAAGTCCAGATATAAGAGAGTTGTAGGTAACAGCATCAGGTCTAACCCCATCTTTCTCCATCCGGTTTAACAGATCCAACGCGTTATCCACCTGTTTGCTTTTGCATAAACCATCAATAACTGTATTGTAGATCACAACATTAGGCTTATATCCCATTTCCACCATTCCCTCAAACATATACAAAGCATCATAAACCCTACCACCGCGACAGAATCCACAAAGCAAAGAACCAAAAGTGACAATGCTAGGCTCATGGCCAAGTTTCATCATCTTCCCAAGAAACGACAACGCAAGAGAGAACTGAGAGCATCTGCAGAAACAATTCAACAAGATATTGCAAGTATAGTGGTTATGAGGGATCCCCAAGATTTGCATCTGCTCCCAAAGATAGATCACAACATCATACTTCTTCATCTTGGAGATAGCACTTAATAACCTACTGAAATCAGCAATTGAAGGAAGAGGACGACACTGAACCATGTGAAAGAAGAGATCAAGCGATTCGTCTAGTTTCATATATTGAATCCCATTTCTCAACATTTCTCGGTAATCACTGCCACCGGAATAATAAGCTCGTCTCGAGAAACAGAAACCGCAAATGCTAAACGGAGAAGACGAAGGAGAGATTCCGGGATTACCTTTATCGAGAAGATTCCGATGAAGAAACGACTTAGCTTTCGAAGAGATCGATCTCCTCATGCTTCAAAGCTTGAGTCCAGTTTCGTTCCCAATCTCTCTGAGAGAAGAAGAAGAAGAAGAAGAAGAAGAAGTGGTAAAACCTCACAACTCTTAACCGGTTTCTAATTCACCTGAATTTTTTAAATGGGAGATTCCGGTTTATTATACCAAACCGGAGCAGAATTAATCGGTTATCTCAGTTGTAATTTCAATTTCTTTGACTCTCCATTTTTTTTTTGGTTTATAATCCATTTTTAGGTTCAGTTTCACCTAAACAGCTTACTTGATTTAGAAATTTCTAAACTCGACACTACCCGGATTAGACATCCTTAATCCATGTGTCATGCTTACATTAAAAATGATTGAACAACAATTTTACAAATAACAAACGCAAGATTATGATAATATTTTGTCAATGAATATAGCATAAGAGAGATTTTATAAAAGTTGGCCAGTTAACCACCTCTTAAACATGATAGAGCTTTCCTCTGGTTTGTATTCAGCTGTATGCCCACCTCTCTGTGAACTTAAAATAAAATCTTAAACCCTTTTCATATGCAAAGTTCAAAAAAAAAAAAAGTTTTGTATAAAAGCAATGGAGACTTGCTTTGACAGTAGCAAATGTCATCTTATTGGCATAAGTCTGATGTAACCAGCAACTTGATTGTTTATCATCCATGGCCTCCAATCATCAATGATAGAGTAATTTAGAGACCTTATCCATGCTTGTGTTGACATGAAAGGTACTACAATGTCGTGATCGCCGCTATATATATATATATTCACCCAAAATAATATAATAATTCAACAAGTTTTATATCAATTCTCCTTAATTTGTATATAAAATTAGAAAGTTGAAAATGCTATTAATCTTATGGTAAGATTCTTACCTATAGGTGAGAGATCGATAACTGTTAAATTCGGGTTTTACTGTGGGCTTCCAACTCAAAACCAATTGGCAATGAGTAGAGAGGTCCTAATCTTTTATATATTACCAAAGTCCTTTCACATTTCACATCTATCAGATGTGGGATCTTTTCTCCACACGCCCCCTCGAGATGATGACTCTTCTAGCCATTAATCTCGACAGAATCCATCACGCCCCCTCGAGATAGTACTCTTTTTTTTTAGCTATCTCGATGGAATTAGGCCTTCCTTTGGGCCATCAATTAATGGGGTGATCGGGCCTCTATTCGAGCCGGACTAATTAACGGACCAGCGTATGTAGGCTCTGATACCATGTTAGATTCGAGCTTTATTGTGGGCTTCCAACTCAAAACCAATTGGCAATGAGTGGAGATGCCCTAACCCTTTATATATTAGTTAATCCTTTCATATCTTTCCGATGTGGGATATTTTACACTAACACCCCCCTCACGCTCAGGCATGACCATCTGAAGCGTGGGCATATGTGGGAACAACATCCACGGGGTGGCCCAAGAAACAACCTGCTCTGATACCATATTAAATTCGGGCTTTACTGTGGGCTTCCAACTCAAAACCAATTGGGAATGAGTGGAAAGGCCCTAACCCTTTATATATTACCCAAGTCCTTTCACATATATCAGATGTGGGATCTTTTCTCCACACGCCCCTTCGAGATGATAACTCCATCTTGAACCGATCCCACTTGGACCGATAATAAACCCCTTCTTGGGCCCCCATTACTCGGGTTAACAAAAAGCATGTCCGTATCCACTTTTCTAGGTCTACCAGAATTTGAATCTTGGGCTCTGATACCATATTAAATTCGGACTTTACTGTGGACTTCTAACTAAAAACTAATTGACAATGAATGGAGAGGCCCTAACCCTTTATATATTACCCAAATCCTTTCACATCTATCAGATGTGGGGATCTTTTCTCCGTAATAACCTCTGAGGCTGTTATTCATATGGTATCGTACGCTGCTCTTAATGTCCATATTATAAGGCGTGTCCATAGATTAACATCCCTTAGTCATTTTCTTATACTTCCCCCTAAGTCATGTACATGTAAGAAGTGCATTTGATTCACAATATTATCGAAACTTTTATTTTTTTTTCAAAACTCAAATCGCTCAAAATATTTAGAGATTCGATATTATTTTTGGCATTAAAAGTTTAAAACCGTGACATAAATAAAACTGAAACTTGTCATGTATAAATATTATATACCTCTACCACATGAAGTGCTTCGCGAACGCTCTCGTCATTGGCCCAGTTGGAAGATATTAATTCTATGTATCTACTAGTGGGTGAAAAACTAATCTTGTGTAAATATTTATATCACAATGGTTTTGCAATTCATTACTTTTCCAATATAGTAAACATAAAATTAGACAAAGAGCAAGAAGATGGGATGCTTACATAGCAATCAGTAGATGGAAGACATGTTCTATATACAAGTTTCGTCTAGTTCTTTCAAGTTGTGGTGTTCAAAGGGGCCACCATGACCTTTCTAAATCTGGATATGGGAATGTGGGCCGTGGCTAATACATTATATCAAAACATATTTGCTAATATAACTTTGATTTTATATTTTGGAAGCTATTATTTCGAGACAGAAGGTTTTGGTTTGAGATATATGTCCGATCAGGGTTAATTTCTCGGATATTGGTTAAAGAAAAATAAATAATTGAACAGAAATCATCAAAATCTAAATAGTAACGACGTAACATCTACATTTGTTCAACTTCGACAGAAAAGCCGCATTTGCAGCGTTTTGTTTTCACAGAGGTTTCCTCATCAAAGGTTTCTTGGTCCTCAAGAAACACATGCTCATGGCTTTCGTCTTCATTACGATTCTTTCTTACTCGTGACCTTCCTCCTCCTCCAGTCTTAGCCACACTCTGCTTTTCAGGTGATTTCACGTTCTTGGCCTTAATGATAGGCACTGAATTCACTTCCAAACTCTTCGTTTCGACACTGTTAGAGTTATTAGCGTAACGGTTTTTCAATCTTTCACGGGTTAAGATAGACGAAAGAAGCTGATACCATCTTGAAGCTGCTTGTGCTTCATTTCTTCTTCTCTCCTCTTCTTCTCTCTTTTCTTGTTCTTCTGCATATGCCTAACCAAAACCAACAAAGTGAGATAAAAACCAAAGGATCTAATATTCAAGAACATGGCGGATTTCTCTTGTGTTTCAGATCGTAAGTTATGGAGACTGTACCTCGAGGATTGTGTCTTTGAACTCGGTACAGACCACAATACCTTGAAAAATAGGAGTAGCACCTCCACTTCTGTACTCGAAACCAACCATGGCAGGTGCATAATCTATACCAAATCTCTTAGCAACCGAAAATATTCTAGGAAGCTTTAGGTGGACTGTTCCAGGTGGGAGACATTTCTCAGACCAGACATCAACTTGACCGCGCTCGTTCTGAAAAAAAGGATTTTACACATACACTAATTGGTGTGTTATGTTCATGGAAGCCATATAAACAAGGACAAACAAAACAATATTTGTTTTACCTTGGGCACAATTCCGTTAACAGCGCGTGGGAGACACAATGGTTCCATTTGCCACTTCCCATATAGTTCCATGCAATAAGAACCACCTCTAATTTCACCGTTGCCATCTCCAAAATCTTTTACTTTCTTGAACTTCGAGTTCCGCTTCAGAATCTAAGGTAATAATAGACTTCAAAAGTTGATCACCAAACCGGAGAAAAAAGGGAATGACTAAAGATAATCATCAGGGGAGAATAAAAGACGGAAACCTTTGAGGGAACTTCATTCGCCTTAAGTTGTAGCCCATCACGAAACCACCTTTCTTTTGATTTGAGAGTCTGCACACAGGTTCGAGGATATACTGAATGACCATTGCAAAACCCCAGAACTGGACCTTTTGGGTGAAATATCTGGTTCTTGTGAAGCCATTTCTCAATAGCATAGAGTTCATGGGTTTTATAGGCCTGCAAGATTTAAATAAAGGGAGTTTTGTAGCTGATGGTTTAACCGTTTAAGTGAAGCATGAGTTTTAAATATGTTTGCCGGGATACACCCAATTTACCTGTTGGTTAGTAGGAAGCGGCTCAGTCAACGACCGCGTAGCCAACTCCATATCTTCAAGAGCACTCCTTATACCATAGGAAGAGCTACTTAAGGAAACTCTGTTAGCAACAGGATATAGACTATTGAAATTTCTCAGAGCAGTGTCTTCATTGTGAGTTGCGGCTGACTCTAGATGTATTAACGGTGCTAATACCATATCCCACCACACTGAACACACCCTTTTGGATGAAATAGTGTGCCATTTTGTACAGTACCTGAATAAGAAAAATGTCCAAAGGAAAAAAGATGTAAAGAAGGTCTTTGGCTCCACCTCCAATAAAGAAATTGTAATACAGGTAATAGAAACCTGCGAGTAACATCTTTGGCTCCACCACCAGCAAAAGCGACAACATATCTAAGAGAGGTTTTGCAAGCGGTAGTTGTAGCTTCAACGTTTTGCGCTGCATCTATCACTCCATTAACAGCATCCACATGGACCCATTTCCCATCCATGTTTTCCCCATTGCAGAACACCTCAGCCCAACAAAGGGGAGAATCTACTTTCTTAGAACCGATAGCCGTGGATATTAGTTGGTCAGAAACTGACGGGCCATCAATTATTTTTGTTATTTTACGAATTTTCATTTTCTCGTTCACTTTAGAGCGTTGTTGGTTGTCTGCAGTTGCACTCAAAGCCATGGCTATTTGCATCTCGTACTCTACATCTCCTTTCCTCTTTGTTCCACCAGATTTACTAGACGTTCCTGCTTCGCAAGATGAATTGACTGTATTGTGTTGCAACTGATCAGATCGCAGGGAGTTCCTATGCTGAGGCTCAGACGTTTCACAGACACTTTTATGCTCAACATGGGAAGAAGATTTATTTGGGTATGACGAGATGGCCTGCTGTTTTGGTACCATAAGCGTTGAGGTCCTGAATACCCCATGCTTCATTTTACCTCGGTTTTGACCTGTTGATTCGTCCTTATCGGCCCCTGGTTTTAAGGATGCAACATCAAGAATAGACACAAACCTGCGAAACTAAAATTAGTACAGAAAACTCGAAACATACTTGGCATACTAAGGCATAAGTATTATAAATAAGCAACACTTCAGAAACTATGGTACAGTAAATAGCTATCTGACAAAGATTAATCTTGAAAAGCACAACATCACATGGCAATGAAAGTTATGGAGCTGAAAACTTAGCCAAATGTGACTGAGGAAACACATTAAACGTGCAAGAGTGGAGCTCTCATGTAGTCATGACAAGGTGTCATTAATACACAGAGCAATAAACAGATTCAAACCAAGCCTGGAAACCAAATATATGTACTACTATATTGTGGCAACAGTAAAAAGTATTACGTACCGAGTTGTGAGCTTTAATGCTCTAAACAAAGCAACAGACAGTGCTGCAAGCTGCAAAAAGGATTCCATAAGTTTCCTATAGAAATTGACTTTGATCAATATTGGACCACTACTTTCCTAAAAGAAGGATTAACTTTGGAAAAGCCAAACAGAGTAATCTTCACACGCAGATATTCAAGATACTTTGGAAAAAGGAAGCTAACTTGTTTAAAAAGGTTAAATGTCAAAAATCTGATCACAAGCTTACCTCTTCAGCTGTGCCTTTACGAGATTCAAGAGCAAATGCTAGGGAAGTACGAAAAGTTTTCTCAGAACAGGGAGTACACCTAACGGAAAAGTTTTCACGAACCTACAATATAAGCCAGGGAAAAGTTGTTTTAACATTCCATCAGAACAAAATAAAAGCTACAGGCCAGTAAACCCATACCCAACGAAGAAGAGGGGCTACATCCCTGACAGTTACTTTCTCGATATTCGCTACTTTTGATAAGTATGATGGCAGAAGTGAAAGCAAGGCAGCCTGCGAATAAAACTTAAAGATTAGGTAAACGCAGGATGCAACCTAAGCAAGCAACAGGTAACACAGTTGTAATTGATGGATACAATTTGTTTACCTGAATCAAGGGATCATTACAAGCATTATCAACTATCCTCCCTCTTGCGAGCAGACAGAGCAAGTGAACCTTATGTACAAGTTCCGCCCGTTCCTTAAAAGACAAAGTCCGAATCTCTTTAGCTACCACTCATATTTGGAGAAGAAACAGAAGTAATCATATAGCAAATCCTGAAATTTAGTTCAACCACAGTATACCTTGTCTTTTGCTGTTGCACGGTATGCACCCTTCTGCTTCTTAGCATCAGGAACATCATTATCAAATTCTATGGTTAACTCTCTAGTGTCATCAACACTAGCATCAACCGTGTCATCAACACTAGCATCAACCGTGTCATCAACATTAGCATCAACCGTGTTATCAAGACTAGGAATTGGACAGTCTTCCCAGTCTGAATCATTCATTTCATCATCATCCGAGAGTACAATAGTAACACATTCCCTGCCCTTTAGAACGTTATCAGTTAAAGTTGCCTTAACGGCTTGCTTCCCCTTGTCATTTACACTTTTATCCCGCTGCAAAGATAGAAAATCAAAATAATCTTTAACACTCCCAGACAACAGAGGAACTATACAAGAAAAGAATCACCACTCTCCCCAGCAAATATTTTGGCATAAGACAAACAAGAAACCTTGCAAACAATCTATAATAAAATTTGCTACTCCTACTAACATCTTTTAAGTACCAATAGTAAAATCACCATAAGAATAAAATGTTCTAGGCATAAAGAGAAGAGACAAAACCTTTGAGGAATCAAAGTTGTCATCTTGCTTCTTCTTGCCTCGAGAAGTTCGTCTGTCTAGAATTTTGTTCACTGCAGCTCTAGAGGCTGCTGAGAGTCTACCGTCCTTACTATCACTTGTAGATTTCATCTTTTAGGCTTCTTCAGAAAACCCTAAGCATTAAAAAAAAAAACCAAAATCCAAAAAATTAAAGCCGAAAGACAATTGTCGATTAGGTTACCAAAAAAAAACGACAGTCATTGTAATTTCTCTGCAACTTCCATCGTTGATGGACACTAACCAAATATTTTTAATATCCAATTCCAATGATAAAGTTATGTTCTTTGCATAAATAATAAGTACAGAAAGTATAAAAAGGAAAAAGCTTTCTCAATCGTTCCCCAAAGAGTCAGGCTATATATAATATGACGCAGGTAAACACAAATTTGAAGAGAGAAATATACACTTACCGACGAATCGAGGCCGTCGGAGAGACAGAAAGTATTCGACCGGAGCGAACGATTTCACGCGCCAAATTCTCCCGTCAAACGACCGACGTTCGGAGGAAAAAAAAAAACTAAACCTTTCTCCGATTCCGAGAGAGAATTAAGATTTCTTTAAGATGGGACCCACCAAACCAGTTCATTAAACCACCTCAATTATTTTATTTTTTTACATTCCATTATGATTTATTTGCTCTTTATGGACTTTTTATTAGACAACAAATCAAATGTATCAAAACCAAACGCTACAAAACAACGTTTAGAGACGGAGATACAAGATATGGGTTTTACACAATTCTCTCTGATCGGACGAAAACTTAACAATCTTTCGACCCCAAAANAAAAAAAAAAAAAAAAAAAAAAGAAAGCATGTTTTTCTCCTACAAAAAGCTAAAGACATGGTGACATTTTGAGCCAATGAGATTTAAAAACCAAAAGACGTGATCTTTTTCTATCAACCCGTCATTCCTGGGAAGAGCTGCGATATCTTGTTGAACACATCCATTACCTGCAACACAAAATAAAAACATCAAGTTTCTTACAAAAGTATTCTCTTTATGAGAGTTCCTTTCGGACGACGTGGAGGAGCAAGTGTAGCAGACGATTTCAGTATTACCTCTTTGTCGTTCTGGTACTTCATGATGTTCATTGGGTTCTCTGAGCACTGCAGCCAAAAAACAATAACAACAACAATTATCAGTCAATACACGTTTTGCTTTTGTGTATGAGAAAATGTGGAATCTCAAAAGACATTCCTCTCATTCAAGTTAAAGAATACGTACTTCCATTAACGCTGCTTGGACTCTCGGATTCTGGAATGCCATGGCAACATCAGGGTTCTCCATGATCTTCGAAATGACTTCTTCTGGAGTCAGTCCTATTTGATCTGAGCAAATACGTATGTGTTTCAATCAATGAGTATCAATCCTTTATTAGGTCAGAAAAATAATAGTACCATCAACTTGGTAGAAGAAATTGAGATTTGTCTTACTGAATTGTTGCTTCACTTCAGGGCTATTCAGGTCAAAATTCTTCAAGGTATCTGTCATTCGCTTGTCCCATTCACCACTCCCACTCATGTTATTCCTAAATCCATGTAACAAACAAAAGTATTTCTTAATAATATAGTTTAGAGATTCTTAAAAGCAATGGAAAATAAATAAATCTGTCTGTAAAAATGGAGCTTACAACATGTCCTGTAACTGTTGACGGTACTGAGGATTTTTAAGCATCCCTACAAATTTTCAAGTCGAGATGATAAGTCAATTAGATCATTCCTTCACGACTGGGTGGGTGAAACGGAGACAATTCTGATATAAACTAGTTCTAGGTTTCCATTCAAAGATAGTTACGTAACTTTTTTTCTAAAACTGAGAAACAAGACCAAAGATGATAATAATAACAGGATTCCATATTAACAGACTTACATTTGAAAGTTTCTGGGTTCCTCATCTCTTCAGGCAAGTATCTGCATGTTACCAAATGTCCTCTTAGAAACCAGTTTTAAAGTTATACTGAAGGGAAGCATTTGAAGATAATGTGATAGGGGAGATGAGTTACGGGTAAACCATCTTCTGCACTGTTGGATCTTCCATCATTTTCTCTAAAGCTTCTACTGACAAACCCGGCCCTCCTTTCCCACCGCCTGTGTAAACATCAGAGAGACCAAGGAATCAGAAGGAAAGAAAGACTATTATGCACGCAGATGAGAAAAAAAAAGTCATAATANTACCTCTTTGTCGTTCTGGTACTTCATGATGTTCATTGGGTTCTCTGAGCACTGCAGCCAAAAAACAATAACAACAACAATTATCAGTCAATACACGTTTTGCTTTTGTGTATGAGAAAATGTGGAATCTCAAAAGACATTCCTCTCATTCAAGTTAAAGAATACGTACTTCCATTAACGCTGCTTGGACTCTCGGATTCTGGAATGCCATGGCAACATCAGGGTTCTCCATGATCTTCGAAATGACTTCTTCTGGAGTCAGTCCTATTTGATCTGAGCAAATACGTATGTGTTTCAATCAATGAGTATCAATCCTTTATTAGGTCAGAAAAATAATAGTACCATCAACTTGGTAGAAGAAATTGAGATTTGTCTTACTGAATTGTTGCTTCACTTCAGGGCTATTCAGGTCAAAATTCTTCAAGGTATCTGTCATTCGCTTGTCCCATTCACCACTCCCACTCATGTTATTCCTAAATCCATGTAACAAACAAAAGTATTTCTTAATAATATAGTTTAGAGATTCTTAAAAGCAATGGAAAATAAATAAATCTGTCTGTAAAAATGGAGCTTACAACATGTCCTGTAACTGTTGACGGTACTGAGGATTTTTAAGCATCCCTACAAATTTTCAAGTCGAGATGATAAGTCAATTAGATCATTCCTTCACGACTGGGTGGGTGAAACGGAGACAATTCTGATATAAACTAGTTCTAGGTTTCCATTCAAAGATAGTTACGTAACTTTTTTTCTAAAACTGAGAAACAAGACCAAAGATGATAATAATAACAGGATTCCATATTAACAGACTTACATTTGAAAGTTTCTGGGTTCCTCATCTCTTCAGGCAAGTATCTGCATGTTACCAAATGTCCTCTTAGAAACCAGTTTTAAAGTTATACTGAAGGGAAGCATTTGAAGATAATGTGATAGGGGAGATGAGTTACGGGTAAACCATCTTCTGAACTGTTGGATCTTCCATCATTTTCTCTAAAGCTTCTACTGACAAACCCGGCCCTCCTTTCCCACCGCCTGTGTAAACATCAGAGAGACCAAGGAATCAGAAGGAAAGAAAGACTATTATGCACGCAGATGAGAAAAAAAAAGTCATAATAAATGAGATGTGAAACATATAGCTATACTAATATGCCTGTATACTAGTACTGTTCACTGCATGAGAAAATTCTATATACAGTAACAAGTATTCCATAGTGTTGCATGTCTAATAACAATACAGAGCAACGACAAGCAGAACTGCAGAAGGTCATAAGTAATGGAGTAAATTCTCTCAAAGCCAAAGCATCCCTCTTATCACCAATTTAAATATCTTCCCTTGTTTTTAATTGTTGGCACAAGGTATAGAATAAAACGGAAATCTCTAGCCTTAATCACGAATCAAGCAAAGGGCTCTGCAAGTGATGAAAACTGCAATTCATTAACTCACCCAAAGATTGAAAAACCTCTGAAGCAGTGGCACCATTTGCCGGACCAGCTCCATTTTGCAAAACCTTCATCCAAAGATCAAAAAAGAGAGCATAGAAATTTCCTGGGTTAGCAAAATTAGGTCACGTTTCAAAACACCACTTGGTGTGCTGTGCAGATACAAAAGAAAACGAAACTTACATCCTCAAACAAGCGAGTTTCTTTGGGGGGACTAGTTTCAGAGACTTCAGCATAGTTGCTAAATGGGCTTTCTTTTGTGGTTTCCTCAGGTGAAACGTCTTCAAAGGCTGCATCCAAAGTTTCATCAGATTCCAAATTGGAAGCTTAGAGAATGAGAAAGGAAGAAGGTCAAAATTGAAGGTACACATGAGAAGAGGTTGATTTCTGACAAAAGAATTTACCATAGTTCTTTTCTTCTTTCTTTACTGTGCTTTCCTCAAAAACAACACTTGGCTTATCCACTTCTATATCCTTTGTAGGGGTAGGTTGCGGTTTAGTCGAAGGAGGAGTATTAACTTTTGACGGCATCACATCAACAGTAGCACCTGAAGACGGGGATTGAGACTGGAATGGCGAGGAAGAAGGAGTTGGTTGAGGAGGAAATGGAAACGGAAAAGCTGATCCTGATGGGAATCCAGGATTATTAAACTGGCTATTTTGCGTATTCATCTGGTTCATCATTGTCTTCATAGCTGTTTGCATTGCATATTTCTGAAACGAAAGCCAAAAAAGCCCAGAGGGAGTAACAGCCAGTAAAAGCCAGTCCGAGAATGATGAGGGAAAGTATTGAGAACTAGTGAAGTATATTTGAATCAAACAGTTATGAAAATGATTATAGGTGTGAGTGCCTGAATTGCATCACTAAAACCATAACGGTATGTAGATTTCTATCTATGAATCAAGTGACTACCCAAAAAAAGAGAGGCAAATGTTCCATGCTTAAATATATGGTTCAAAAGGTGTGAGCAAACTGTTTACTTTGTTAAGATAACCAATTTAGTTAATAATACTATTTCAGATACATGAGCACTACACACTAGAGATAACATGAAGCATAAAATCGTGGCTCTGCAAAAGACTAGAGAACAAAAGTCCCATAAAGCATATAGGGCCTAGTATATGTACCTTTAAGTTTGAAGTTACCTGCAATGCCATCAAAACAAAATAAAAATCAGGTAATTATTCTTCGACACTGAAGCAAGAAAGAATACGTATCAAGAAATCATGAAACTAACCAATGAGAACAACGCTGATAGCCCAACTCCAACACCAATCCAGAAAAGTGGTGATCCTCTACAAGTGAAAACACACAAGTTAAGTACCAAGAATCAAACAATGAAGATGGTGGCGGCACAGGCAAAATATAATAAAGTAAGCATAACCAGGAACATGAGTTAAAACTTACATGGTTGATGAAGATGGTGGCGGCACAGGCACACTAGGGGGAGCAACAGAAGTTGTCTGTTTATCACGACTCGATGAAAAGATACTTGCAAAAGCTTTGCTTCTATGCTTCACAACCGCTGCAAATGAACAAATAATGGCATTTACATAATACGAATTGCAGATTCACAAAAGTGTGGATTTTTAAGTGTGATAGAGCAATTCATAAGCTCATCTTTTACCAGTCCAAAAGGGTTTACAAATTGAGTTTCAATTCTACTGATAAATGTAAGAAACTGGAAAAATTCTAACGAACTTTTCCATCACAAATCATAGCGATATGAGTGAGAGTTGCAAACTAACCAATTTCATTCTCCGGACGAGAAGAGGGAGACTGAGATTGAGCAGAGGCGGATATTTTGGAGCAGCGGAGGACAATTTTAGGAGTCTGACGAGAAAACCCTACTGGGTTTTTACGCGAGGAAGTGAAATTGCATCCGATTAACAGCTTTGGAGAAGAAGCTGAGCAAGAAACTAGGGTTAGGTTCTCCATTTGTATTGTTTCTTTGGATAGAAGAAACAGAAGATGACCCTAAACCCAATTCTGGTGGAGAAGAAGAAGAAACGAAGAAGAAGAAAAGAGAGACTCTTTGGTCTAAAACGCCACTGTTGTTGTATCATCCATCCTTGAAGCCACGAGGTTTGAGAGTTAGTACTAGTCTTGGATCCACTGCACCCAAGTGTACTGGAACTAACAGATGGCGTGATTTTTGACCGTCAAGATCAATGAACTTTATTATCAATCCAAGGGCGGAAGAACGAATACGAAACTCCTTCGTGATTAATTTACAAGTCACCCCTCAGCCTTTGATTTTCGTTGCGTTATAATACCCCGTATCTATTTTAAGACACTTTTTTTTTCTACACATCGTTTTCTTTGAGCAAATCATATAGTGTATGTATCAATGTATGCTACATTGTTTTATGTTAATCACTTTTTTTTTTCTTGTTGAGTCTTTCCTTATAGTTTTGGCCTTTTGGAACTGACAAATTTTTCGATGTTACGATTTCTGTCAAACGCTAATGACATGATAAGTTCACAAATCAATCATAGATGTAATTTTTAAGAGTATCCCAAAATTTCATCACAGAAACAACTTGATTATTGTTGGACGACCACGGGCATACATGACTATGAACACATCGAGAGGATTTTTTGCCTGAAGAACTGATTTAGGAAACGAGTTTGAGGCAATTGCCATGGTAATAGAGTTCACACGTTACTTGGAAAAAGATTTACTTTTATGTCAAACATTCAAAGTCGAAGAAACATGGTAACACGTCCTGAAAATCATACGCCATTCCTGCAATTTTATTGTTCTGTAGTTATTTCACCATTTGGTACACACTGAAAAAATTATTTGTTCTTCCCTTTCTATTGCTTTAGTACATTTTATTTATCTGGCATTAACTTGAATCACAAACAAATACAAGTAGAAAACCACCTCTTTCGTTTAAAAAGACAGTGAGAATACATCTCAAGCATCCAAAAATATATCACAAACTAAACTTATAAAACAACATGGAAGAAAAAAAAAACAGATTTCAAAGCTGCTTCTCAGATAATGGGCACAATGTTTCCACATATGAGTGCATGAGACCATGGTAAGGTTCTTCAAGATTTAAACTAAGAAAATGTCAAACAAGAGCTCCACACTGCTCTCTTCCTTGATCTAAAACACAAAGGAAAAAAATGGATCTCCCTTCGAGCATCTTAGATCAAAGTGTTATCAAGCAATACAGAGATCATGAACTTCTTCTTTGGATTAAATCAAGAAGAACCACATCAAGTTCTCAGCGCATCTTTTCAGTGTGGTTAAAGCAATAAAATCATCATAGAGCAGCTAAAAACAATAACAAAAATCAAAAACCAAAGAAACTGATTATGAGAACAAGCTGCTTCTCAGACAAGGGCCAAGTTTGTCCACATGAGAGGGCATGAAAACGTGCATGTCTCTTCAAGATTCAAACAAGGGAAAATGTCAGATAAGAGCTCGACATATCTCTCTTCCTTAATCTAAACCACGAAGGAGAAAAAAAACCTTCAAGCAACTTTAGATCAAAGTGTCATAAAGAAACGACGAGATCGAATAGACCCTTTCTCTAGTTTGAATCAAGAAGAGCCACAATCACATTCCCAAACCCATCTCTTCAGTGTGGTTAAAGCAAAAAGAATCATCATAGAACAGCCAAAAACAAAAAAAAAACATAAATTTCACAAACCCAAGATCATAATCTGAAAAAAATGTCAAAACTTTAAATCGAAAACAGAAAACTTAGAACACACTAGCAAATTTGTTGAATCTCGAGAAAATGCTAGAAACCACGAGAAATAAAATTCCACATGTCCAGAGATTCAAAACCATCAATGAAGATGTTTTTGATTTAGCATATCAGAACATACGATTCTACTAAGCTATACAAGAATATGATAAGCTTAAAGACTCTTTAACACAAATCTGTTCCCTTTATATGCTATTTTCTTAACCTAAGATTTCCTTGCAAAAAACCTCGGATCTTAACAGTAAAAAAATCGCAACTTTTTGGATATTCTTGAAGATAATCTTGCGGCGTAATCAAAGACGAAGTCGTTATATATATTTATAGCTTAGGGTTTATTACATCGCTTTTTATGGGCCTTAAAGGTTTTAATTTTTTATAAGCCCATTAGCCCAAATAAACTTTCCTTTCTTTTCGCTCCTTCTTCGTTCTTTTATTACCTCTGTTTCAATGATGAGAGAAAAAAAAAAAAAAAAAAGATTTCTTTCTCAACTTGTCGATCAGTGAGAGCGTCTCTGTTTCAGTGTTTCATCGAATTTTGCAGAGGTAAAGGTTTCCGTTTCTCTGGTTATGTTCAATTTGGGTTTTCAAAAAAACCAATTTTTTCTATAATTGTTGTTCATACAAGTGACAAAAGCTTCAAAAGCTTCTTCATTGTTTGTGTTCAGGGGCTTACACATAGGATTTGAGATCTCTCCTCGTTACGTTCTCTATCTTTCTTAACTTCAATTTTTGCTTTTTGTAATTCTATTCCAAATTAGCAAATTTGGAGAAATCTCGATTATTTTTTTAAAATTATTCTTCAATCCCCATGTATTTTTTTTCTTCCTCTGTATCAACTCTGACCCCGAATGTATAAGATGAGCCATGAACCTACTAATAATATCTCTCCTTCGGAGTCCCATTTTGGTTTCCCTGAGTTAGACTTAGACCACCTCCCCTTGACGTCCCGGCGGAGTTTGATGCTATCGGATGAAAGAAGAGTCTCTCAACCTATCGCTGCTTCTTTGCCTGCGTGAGTACACTGTCTGTAGTTTTAAGTCTTTGTTCCTGCGTGAGTAAAAGAGTCTCTCAGCATATGGCTGCTTCTGTTTTCACAAAGTATTGCTTTGGTCTCTTCTGTTTTGTAGATCGAATGTTGTTGATAGTATCGTGAAAAGGGAAGAAGAAGAAGAAGAAGATTGCTATAATGAGCTGGTAACATTGTAGATGTTAGGTTACTTTTGATTCCACTTATTTAAGTTTAGGCAACTGATTATGTAGTTTCCAGGGTGTTGTGTCAAATCGTGATGATGCTACAGAACCTGTAAACACAGGAATTTTGGAATCTACAAGCATTGGTTGTAGTCAAGGTCTGAATGTTTCTGAAAACGTAAGACCACAGAGCAACATTATAGTATGTTGTAGTAATGTGGAAGAGAATGACAAACGACTGGAACATATCAAGGACACCCCAAGGAGTGATGCTCTTGAACATCTCACACTGAAAGAGCGGCGTCAAATGCTTCTTGAAAGGTGCTTTTATAATCATTGATAATGTGACAAGCACGCTGAATGGTTTTTTTTCGCATTTTTGCACTAGCTCGCAATCATTTAGGGGCTAACTGCTTTTATCTACCATACTTGTTGTTGCAGGGCTGCTATAAGGTTGCCAGAATCTAACTTAGAGGTAAACAAAGTGACAAGTTCCCCGGTTTTTGAAGTTTTTTTGTGTGTTTAGGATCTATTAGGTCTAACTAGTATATTTGCATTAAAAATGCAGGATAATACTAAAGATTGCTATGAATCCGATCTTTACAAAATAAAAGCCGAGATTTCATGCGATAATGAGATAGCTTCGTCTTCTGGTGTCCAATTTAGCGGCTTTCTAGAAAAAATTGATTCTGTCCTCTGTAGAAATTTTAGTATAGGTTCAGAATCTGGAAGTCAGCTTAGTGGAATCCAAGAGAATGATATTCCGATTGCTCACGAAAGTTCTTTTGATTTGTCACCTGAAGCCAGTCTACATGAGTTATCCAGTACCAGTAGAGATGATGAACACTCTCAGTTAAGTAGTAATGGAAATCCAAGAATAAGTGTGAAAAGAATCAAAAGGAATCCGCTGCCTTTGAATGTGTGTGAAATGCAGTTTACTCAAGTAAAGACTGATCCTTTGGATGATTGCGTCATGGAGAACAATGACGAGAGAAACCCTGTCACCTCAGAACAGATACAGGTCAAAAGAGAGGTGGAAACCCATGGTGAAGCTTATGATGACAATGAGCTGGATTCTGTTAAATTGAGCTCTCGCTTGAATCGTTGTACATCTGCTCCGAATCCTTCGAAGTTTGTGAAAAACGAAGCAGAGACCGCTAGTAAATTGGATGAAGATGAGATAGACCACATGAAATTGATTGATCGATTAAAGCTTCGATCTTTTCATGGTTCAGGTCATCATGAAGAGCTTAATCCTCCGTCTTCAGGGTTTAGCTTCTGTACATCTGATGATTACGTTAAACCTTTGAAGATATTACGTCCATGGAAGCGGAAGAAAACCGCCACGTGAGTCTCTCTGCTGTATCCTTTGTCTATCTTTTGATTATCTTTGTTTCATTTGTGATCTTATAATATGTAATAACCATTACAGGGACTCAATTGAGACAGCTCTGGAGGAAGATGCTCCTGGTCTTTTGCAGGTATCATGGTTTTTCTTCTAACGGAACTTCTGCAAATTAGATTTCTTAAAGCACTGTGTATTTTAAATCTGGTATCTGCAGGTATTGATCCAACAAGGGGTATCAGTAGATGAACTTAGGCTTTATGGGGAGAACGAAGGTGGCAGTGATTCCTCAGATGATTCACTTCTTGAGGAGAGCTTCTCGGAGCTCGAAGATGTGATCTCGCAGGTAAAAATAATCCCTTTATTGCAAAGTTTCAGCCTTCTTCCACATGTTTTAGTTTGTTTCAAAAAGATTGAATCTTCTTGAAATTTATCAGCTTTTCTTCAAACGCCAGACGGGCACCACGAAACTTATTAATCTAAGTTTCTCAAAAGCTTCAAGAACTAGCTATTGCTTGACCTGTCTATTCTCCCTCATCGAACAAGTAAAAAAACCTCATCTCCGTCGTCTCTTCGGATTTTTATTTATATTTCCTAACTTGGTTCCTCATGTTTTCAAGGCGCGGTATTTGCGGTTCCGCAAATGGCCTGTTGAGTGGGGATGGTGCCGTGATCTCCAGTCTTTCATATTCGTTTTCGAGAGACATAACCGGTAAATTAACTCTCTCTCTCTCTCTCTCTTTCTCCCCCCTTTGCCGTTGCGGCTAAATTGAGAATGTCATGGATCTTTTGACTCTATACAGTATTGTAATGGAACGGCCTGAGTATGGCTACGCAACATACTTCTTCGAGCTCAGCAACACTGCATCAATCAGATGGCAGATCAAACGTTTAGTATTGGCCATGAAACTTGCAAGCTGTGGGAGATATCAACTAATTGAAAACAAGCCCTTACTGGTAAGTTCTTTTCTCAAAGCGATAAAAACGATATGATATGTCTTCAATGTATTGTTCTGAACTCTCTTTGGGGTTAATAAGGTAGGGGAAGATATGACAGAAAGCGAAGCGGAAGTGCTGATGAAGTACGGTTGGGTTCCAAACACGGGACTAGGGACGATGCTAAACTACCACGATAGAGTCTTCCACGACAGGAAAACTCAAAAACAGACATCGGAATGGAGATCTAAGATTTCCAAGCTTCTTGTCGATGGATATAACGGTGGAACCATCGTCTCAACTCTCATTGCTCACCATGATGATGATGATGTCTATGATGCCGGATTTGACATGGAAGGTGTTAAGCTTGAGCCTTATTGAAGCTGTGTATCTGTTATAGAGTTATTCGACTGTT
Organism: Camelina sativa; assembly: GCF_000633955.1. Lineage (NCBI taxonomy): Eukaryota > Viridiplantae > Streptophyta > Magnoliopsida > Brassicales > Brassicaceae > Camelina > Camelina sativa. The sequence goes on along the minus strand of NC_025692.1, from coordinate 3,470,187 downwards.
GATATGAAACCTTTAATTGTTCATTTACTTATTATAAATTCAAAAACGTTTGTTATACTTTCGATTTATTATCATCATAAAAAAAAAACGAAATGTTACGTTTATTTGATAAGTGTGCTTAAAATTCCAACATCACAATTCTTAATAGTTACATATTTTATAATAAAAAATGGTAAAAACCAGTGTATATTGCATGCTTTGCTTTTAGGTTATCACCACTGACATAAGGTCGGTCATATTTTGCTGCAATTGTCACTATGTCAAGTAAAAGTCGTGGGCCTATTGATTTAGGCAAAACAATCTGGTGAACTGTAACGTACAAAGATGCGCGCAGTGCTGGCAAATTACTTTGACGCACGAGACAAAGAACACGTTTTAGTTTTTACATCAAGAGAGCTTTTTTTTTCTTTTTTTGTTAAAATCAAGAGAGAGAGCTTTTTGTGTAGCCAAAAAATGGACTAATTACTTTGATCACAAGTTAAGACTTTATTCCATTTACGTTTTGCACATAATATACATGAATATGACATATCAGGATTATCTTTTCAACTAAGTAAAAGATTGATACAACACCTTTTTCTAATTAATAAAAATTATCAGTGACATTATGTATTAACTCCTAATTATAATAATACACACCATAAACAACTTAATCGCTACAAAATTTTGTATCAATTTGCACGATATAAGACTGAATATTATAGGATATCGTTGGGTAACTTTGCAAAAGGGATTGTACTTTTGTTTTTTAAAGGTGTGAATTTTTAGCAAAATGTGTCACAACAATGAGTAGGAGAACGAAACTATACTCATTCACCAACTTCAAATATATTCTAATCATTGTTGTCGTTACCAATTTTTCCTTTTCTACATTTCATTTTAAAAAAAAATATATTATCCACCAACCTACAATGTATTATATAAAATTCTACGAAATTAATTAATTCCCTTATCTTCTTCCTTTCTCTTCTCTTTAGTCCATCATTCACAGTTCCACTATCAACCCCTTTGCTCTTCTTTGTGACAAGTCATGCCTAAGCAATGATCATATTTGTTATGAGAAAGGTTCACATACATGCACTCTTTTCTTCACTTTCTTTGTATTTTTTTATAATTCTTATTTTTCTTATTATACACTTTATGGTACAAAGAGCATTCATGGTTTTTGATTCAACAAAAAACTAAAAAAACAGCACCTATCTTTTACATTTTCTTTCCAAAAATATAATTAAAACCATAGTTATTAATACGCATTATTTTGTTTAACTAGGATAATGTGCAACAGTTGTAACTTGTGACCAAAATATTTAATTGTACCTCCATCATATGTTTGGAAGAAAAGAAGTGACGTTAGGATTAGATTGTGATAATCAAAGGTACAGAATTTCGAACTTTCTTTATAAAGAAATGGTTTGGTGAAGGTTGTTACCACTTGCCTATCAATCTCATTCACTTGTGGTCCATTGTCTTAAAACTTTATAGCCACAGCCATATTAAGACACCACAGCCTCCAATTTACGGGGACCTATGTATATAAATATACTACTACACATATGTAACTATATACTTTTTCTTTACTAATAAAAGTAAGATACAGTTTACAGCCACGTACCTGTATATTTTTGGATTCAAGTATGAGTCCACTTACAAATTAAATTAACATTTAAAAAGTGAAAAACTGAAAATAATGGTTAAGAACAAACAAACGCTAAAAAACAACACATTTTAAATTTATTAAAATTTACGGCGAGAAAGACAAAACACTGAAAATAACTTTACTTTAGAATAGAATTTATATTCAAAATTTAGATGTGCTTCAAGAAAATATTGTATATATGAAGAAAGAAATTTGTCATCTGTTGCGTCATGGTCAATCATCATATTGAGAACATTTTATCAAGAATTATTACTAATTTATGTTAAATCTATTCTGGGAATATTAATTGTTGTTTTGTGAAAATTTATTGTAGTCAAACATAGCCAAAACTATGACAGGTAATTATATATGATCACGTGTATGTGTATCTATTATCATATATATATATATATTTATGATTGCTAATTATATAAGTTGCATTTTTCCAGTTGTCTTTTTGGAAATGTGTTCGATGTTTTTTTTTCATCTTTCAAATGATATAACATTTCTATACGATCAACGATTTGTATTTTTATTATTGTTCGGAGAAAATCCTAATTTTGATATAATGTGATGATTTCGTGTAGCAACCTGCATATGACAGCATTGAGACACATGTGTTAAAGAAAAAAAAGATACACATGTGTCATATCAGCACTGTATGTAATATGTAAGTATGCATAAGTGTTAGTGCGGACTGATGCATGCGTGGATCGGCGTATTTTTCGTAATTTATGAGAACATATTTGATAAATCGGGCAAAATATATGATTAGTAATGAAAACTATACCATATCGACTATGTGAGGGATATGATTCAGATTACATATATGTGATACTGTGATTACAGACAGTGCCGGCTTAGATAGGGGACAAGAGGTGCGACCGCTCCGGATTCATAGATTAAAGAGACAAATAATGTCAGATTAAGAGGCACAAAAAAAATATAATGCAAGTTAAAGGGATACAAAAAAGAAATAATGCAAGATAAATGGGCACGAAAAAATAATGTAAGATAAAAGAGGCAAAAACAAAATTTGTAACAGAAAAATAATTCATTAAAATATGTATTAACAATTTATTTTTACGAGTCAATAACCAAAAAGACTTTATCTTTTATAATTATCTCAGCTGACTCCAACGTAGAATGAAAATAAATTTTTCTAATCTTATCAAATGTTTCTATATTATTAAAATGAAATCCATATTTTTTTAACATATAAGAGAAGTTTAAAAAAAAATTAGTCTTTCATTCAAAAAATGGGTCTTTCATTCAAAAAAAAATTGCCCATGGCCCCCTAAAAATCTTGAGCCGGCACTGATTACAGATTGTTAGAAGAAAAATGAAAACAGGGAACCTATGAAATGTAAGAAAATGATTATAGACATGTGTCGTGATATAATCCATAATGTTTGTATTTTGTCTCTCTTTTATCTCTTACATTTAATCAACCAAAATTAAACCGTGTTACTGATACATCAGCAATACTAATGCTAAACCACTAAGACTATAAAAGTTCATTTAAGTTTGTTGGAAACAAAAAGTATATGGATATGAAGTGAGTGTAGAGGTCGATGGTCCACCACAAGTGCTTTGAAGTTTTTGCCGTGAGATTGAGAATATTTGGTAGGTCGAGTTTATTAATAAATACTAAGATATTTCCATTCATGATTGTGACGCTGTTTTGTTGTAGTCTTATCATATCTAGCAATGGATTTCATCACCATGACGCCATTATTGTATCATCATTTTGTATTTTTCACTTCAAACCGAATATTTTACGTTTTTTATGAAAAAAGGATTTAATTATTAACGTACTTTAAAGCAAATTTCAATATTTTTTTATAAGTGGAACTCCATTAGGTAAAGTTAGTGTTCGAAAAAGCATTTTAGGCGTCCATCTCCACCCTGTCTAGGCGCTAGACGCTATAGCATCACCTAAACGATCGTTTTGATTACTTAAAATTGCAGTATTATCATTTTAAAGTATTTTTTAAATTCTAATTGCACAAATTTAAAATTTTAAGGTTTATTTCAATAAACATAATTATAAATGTTATTTAAAATGAATTAAAATAATATTTTGATCTATTTTTTGGTTTTTGATATAATATTTTTATTTTTTATACATATTTTATATAATTTTGTATATAATATCAAATATATAATAGTTTATTGTGTAAACGTCTAAACTGTCTCAATTTCAATTAGATATTCTAGGCGCTTACCTAGCACTTTCTTAAACATTGGATAAAATATATATAACTAGTCGGCAAAAAAAAAAAGTCTTTCTTGATATATCGTGAAAGGTTAAGGTTTAAGAATATTCATTACATATATAATGGAGAGACATTTACAACCTCTATAAAACTGGAAGTATATCTGACTATTTTGATGAATTGATTACTTAATGTGTATGCTGGATTTTTAGAATCATTTTGGTTAGTCAGTAAAGATTATGAACTTGAATATCAGGGGAATAGTTAATTATCAACTGTATACTATATATGACGCCAAACTTTTATTAATGGTGCTTTGTATATGTTTTCCCAAAAAATTAATATTTCAAAAGTGAAGAAAAAAACAAAGAACGAATGTTCAGAATTGCAATCTTTATTACATGTATTTTACACCTAATAATCCACTAAATTGCAACACCCAAGGCCAAACCCAAATCCCCCGACTTCAAGAACAAACAAAAAAAAAAGAGGAGATCAAACAAATTTTCAAAAAAAAAAAAAAAAAAAAAAAAAAAAAAAAA
>NC_025692.1:3404559-3465099 GCF_000633955.1 Camelina sativa | reverse complement strand
CACTAGAAGCTGATGTCATGATGTTCTTCTCCAAATCTTGCTCTGTATGATGTTGATCTTGTTTGTCTTTTTTGGTTTGCTTATCTTCTTGATCTTGTTTTGGGCTCTTGTCATCATGAGGCACTAAGCTTTTCTTCCTCCCTTGAGCTTGTTGTGAAGCTTCTTGTTCAGAGAGAGGCTTATGGGTCAGAGGGTCAATACCCAACTTCTTTAGTTTTTTCTTTATGTGTGTGTTCCAATGGTTCTTTATTTCATTGTCAGTTCTTCCAGGTAAATGAGAGGCAATTTTTGACCATCTGCAAACAAATTTAAAATAACAATTAGAAAAAAAAATGACTGTTCAGTCATTTTCATCAGACCGACTAAATTAAACTAGGTTTAAAAAATACTACTACTTATTACTCAGCCAATCTCTTTCGTGCGAAAGACGAGATAAAGTTTGAGTTTAGTGACTTTCGTGTATCTTCGATAACTTGAGAATATTGTAATCCAAATTAATAATCATAAACTTTAAAATTATAAATCTTTTTTTTTCTGAGTTAGTTAGAATGTCAAAGTTAAGGTTAAGTAAACTATTAATTATTTATGTATGTAGTTTGTTTACGAGAGAAAGAGAATGAACCTATTGCCAAGTTGGGCATGAAGATCAATGACCATTTGTTCTTCATATTCTGATAAAAGACCTCTTTTTAAATCAGGTCTTAAATAATTTATCCATCTTAATCTGCAGCTTTTACCACACCTCAATAGTCCTGCATTTAATCAATCAACCAACATATAATTAATTTAGGCATCAATTTAACTAAAAGTTAAACTACAAAATTAAAACAGATTAGAAACCAAATAAAAATAATAGCGTGTGAGGACCACGAAATCAAACACTGATTCTTTCAGCCAAACACTATGATTAACAATCTAATAATATGTTTTGAGTTTTGGAATACCAAACAGAGACATAATTGCATTGCAAAAAGTAAGGTAAGAGTTGATATGATTTTCCTGCGTTGAAATTTTTTTTTTTAATTTTCGTTTATAAGTACGAAATATTACTAATAAACTAGAAAAAGTGAATTTTTTAAACATGAGCTATCGTCCTAATTAAACGGTGTTGTGTTGATGTATAGAGAGAGAGAGAGAGAGAGAGAGAGAGAGAGAGAGAGAGAGAGAGAGAGAGAGAGAGAAAATAAACCAGAAAGCTTGGGAAGAGCCCTCCAACAGCAATGGCCATTGGTGAGGATGAAGTTGATGAGCTTCTTGTCTTCCTCAATAGTCCATGGCCCTTTCTTTAGCCCTACTTTGTCACAACATGGTTGCCTGCCCATCTCTCTCCTCTCTCTCGAAATATATATCTACTTTATATAGAGATATGCTCAAATATGTACCTAATATACTTATAAATGTTGTATCTCCCAAAATAAAGAAGCTACACAACAACCTATATATAGAGAGAGTGAGGGATGTGAAAACCATTTTCGTGGTTCGTGGACCTACATTTCTTCTCGTATATTCTTTTAATTAAAATTTGTCCAACCTTGTAATGTTTTTATTTTTCCATATTTTCCATATGGTCTTTAATTACTCTTTAAGTTATCATGTACGTGTCTGTTCACTGGCTAGTGGCTATCGGATTTGTAACCACATAACATACAAATTATAAACCATTATAAGCTGAAAAATGGCAAATGGTTAAGGTGATGAAACTATGATTGAATGCTTAATTTATTAATTAATCCAATTTATGCCCTATAGCTCAGTGAAAAAAAGTAACATCGTATAGTATATGCCCTATATACATTATTTTAAAATTAATAATTTTCTTGCTACATTAAAAATTTTAATTAATGGAGATCGTCCTGCATAGTCAAAATAGTTTTAATAGTTACAAAAACATATACTTCCAGATATATACAGGTTTAACAGTGTTACAGATATAGTATATCTGTAAAATTTTGTTACTATTCAAACCACATGCTGGCACATCACTACCATTCGGAATAATAATCGTATGCCATGTTTTTTTTGTGTCATAAGGGAATTATAAGCGGATACTTGTTGGTCCAAAGACACGTGTGAAGCGACTGTTATCACGCGCGAAGTTCTTTATGTTTAGACAAGAACACCTTGTTAGTCATATGTCTCATTTGCTTATTATATGTCTCAAATCTCATAATTCAAAATTAAGGGTTTAGTTTTTTTTTTCTCCCTCAAATCAGAAGAAGCAAACTGTAGTTTACTTTTATAATTAAGTATAATGCGATTGGGGGTTTTTTTGTTAGCACTAAAGTGGTGGGTTGTGCATTGTTTGCTACTTTGCTTATTTGTTTGTTTGTTTGCGTGTTGTTGTTGTTGGTGGTGCCAACACAAACTTACGGTACCCATGACGTCATCATAGTGTTACGTTTTTCAATAAACCCCATCTTCGTCATAGTTTCGATTGGTAAAGTTTCTATGATCACGGTTTTAGTAAAATTGTAAAAGAATGTCAAATGGAGTAGCATAATATAAGCCCAAGATTATCAAACTAAAAGGTTTGTAAAATTTATACTGGATGTATAAACCGTGTTTCCAAATCTTATTTTTATAAATATCAAAACCACTAATTGTATAATTATTTTGCTACGGTGAATTTCTTAAATCAATATAAAGAAACTGATTAGGTGATCCTACATAATAGTTTTATTTAATAAATGGAGATTGACATATCGTATATATATTCGGTGGGGGCCAAATATTCCTATTAATTTGGATTTATATGCGAGAAAAACATATATTTTTTTATATTTGTATGTCTTAAAAAATCCAATCTAACAGATTGTCCTCAAGGGTCGAGAGAAAAACTTAGCAAATGGTTGAAGTTCGAACCATTGCACCAACTTGGGTCTATAATCAGTAAAATGGCCCAGTTTAACAAAAGGGCCAACATTTACAAAATGGCCATATATAATTTTGAAATAGTTGGACGGGCCTGAATGTTTTACCCTACATCCAGCTCCAAGAAATTAAGTTGCTTTGTTATTTTTTTAAATTGAGCTCAAGGTAACACAAAATCGCTTCGAAGTTAAAATCATCTTAGCTCCTGTAATTTTTTTATGAAGCTTAAATTAATTCCTGGTTCTAGTAGTTAACTCATAGTAGTATGTTTAAGTTCTGTTGTACTATGTAATCTCTCTGTTATATCCTGTAATCGGTTTGGCTGTTGCAGACCTGAGATTTTTTCTTGGGTTTAATAAAATTACTCTTTTGTGTTAAAAAAAAAGGTAACACAAAATCGATAAGGAAAGTGATAAATAAATCTCACAACAACAAAACTCACAAGAACATTTGTAACTCGGCAAGAAAAATTTCAACTGATATACTACGTAACAACATAGACTTTAAGGAGTTGGACTGTGAAAGGATTGGGCCAGATTTTGAGTTTAACTTTAAACATTGGTTGCAATTGAATTCTATTTTGGTTTCCGGTCCGGAAAGATGTAATGGATTTTAATTCGTGTATTTATTAGACATTTTAAAAAATACCAATCACTTTTGCCGAGTTGTATTGTTTCTAGTTCTACAGTCTACACACTCTTTTTGTGGCTGTCAACATTTTCTCTTTCACTTTGTATTGTTGGCATAATTATTGGCGTTGGGAGAGAAACCGCGTCCAAGACTGGCCTTTGATGAGGTGGCCATGTTCTAATTAACCCTGTCGGTCTCAAACGAACTCTCAGAAACTATAATTTATAAATCTCACGAGAAAATTTTTTTTTCAAACATCACGAGTATGTATAAACTGTTTTTATCAACATATATGCATCTTATTTTATATGTTGATGCAATCAAACTAAGATTTGTTGTTCTATTAGAACTAAAATTTTCTTATATAGATTATCATCGTGTTTATCTTTTTTTTCTTTTTTTCTTTTTTTTTCTTTTTTTTTTGTGAGCGAACATTTGATGGCACCTCTCAATTAATTCATTTTCCAGCTCATTCATAATTTTAAAATATGTTAGTTATGGTGTTTTAATTATTATCACATACGATAAACAAAAAAAAAGATTATGATCATATTCGGCAAGCATGTTCAAACAAACTTTGCACTAAACAATATTACAAGGAATAAATTATGAGCTGGCAAAAGTAAAAAAATCTATGATTTTTAGGAAAATGAACCACAAGTTGTAAAGGCTTATAGAATATTTATGATTTTTATATGGATTTGACAGGGTAGTTAAGAAGATATGTGGCATTTTCTTGGGCAAAGGCATTTGTTGATATAAAATAAAATAGAATAAAATAAAATAAAATAAATTCATCCACTTACATATTATATACAAGTGCATGTGAACCCACATGGATATGAGCTAGAACAAGAGAAAAAATGCTGTGTTCATGACTAGTTGTGAAATGATTCATGCCACCTGATAAAAATAAACGACTGATCGAACATAAAATAGTTTAAAATTTTGTAAATAAAATTAAGTTTAATAAAATTATATTAGAATGTATTATACTTTATTTATAAAAATTATTTTGTTATAATACACTGATTTATATTTATATACAAATCTTTTATATATGTTACTATTAAAAGTGTATTTTTTACACCTAAGTCTATTGTATGTTACAAATCTATTATTTATCACCACATAAAAAATGTCTATATGAACAAATTAAGTCAACTATTATATGTCTCTTTACTTTCACTTTTGCATAGTTTCTTTAATCACTAAAATTGTTGGCTCAAAAACCATTTTGAATAAAAAAATAAATTACATCACAATAGTGTATGACTAACCATAGAGAACCTCAGTTCTGCTCTCCTCCATTATAGAGAGAACCTTGCGTCCAACCTCCTCCACCATGGAGAGAACCTTCGCTCCACATTCCTTCCTTGGGGAAATAACCTTGCGTCCAACCTCCCCCACCTGCCTCCCTTAGAGAGATAACCTTGCGTCCAACCTCCTCCATCATAGAGAGAACCTCGGCTCTGCCCTCCTCCTGTGTGGAGAGAACATGTTCACGTCTTTTAGTTATCTCAAATTGGCTTGCTCCAGCGACCAATGAAACTAAAGATCCTTTTCCAACGTCATAGTTTCTTTTGATAGTAACTAATGTTAAATTTTCCAATGTATTCATGAAAGTTTCTTTGAGACACCATGATGTAGCCTCTGTCTTCAAGCTCCTATGGATCTATCAACAATGATTTATGTTTTTCCAATCTATCTATGTTTGTTGTAGGTTTGTGTTTGATTAGCCTATTTTATCTAACCATTAGGTTGATGACCTTCTCCTCTTTGTCTCCGTTTGAGATTGAACGAATGGTAACAGTTATGTTTGCACACAAAAAACGGTCTATGACCAACCAATCAAGGTTGAGAAATTAGAAGAAAATTAATTTGACATAATTAATAAAATAATATAAAATTATAAGCACGGTAATATATGAATCTCAAATAATTCAAAGATGAAAATACAAATTAAATAAAACAATCTAAAACTACTACAATTAATTTTAAAATACAATATTAGAAAAAGAAGATGCATATATTAAACTTCCATTTTTTTTTTGGGTCAACATATTAATCTTACCTATTTCAAACTGAAAAAAATAGAAAGTAGGAGTATATTTTGGTTTTAAAAAATAAAGAAAATTTGTCTTCCCATTGAAATTTTTTGACAAATAGAACAAAGTTGAAAGCAATATTTTTGAATAAATTATTTTGTTAGATGAATAATATGAGACGATCTAAGTTTATATAGAAGTGAGTATTTACATTTTTTAGAATTAATAATTTTCCGTATGTTTTCCTTAATCCCTATATAATGAGAAAAATTATTCCAATGAGCTCATTGTTTATTTTAAAAAAATTTTGCTTTCCACTTTCTTGTAAGACGTACTATCGTTCGATGATAAGAACGCTTTCTGTTTAGTTGATCTAGTGTTTTATAATATTTGTTGTTATCTTGCATTTGTGTGTTCATCTTTCTTTTTTGTGCTACCTGTCCTGCAAATTGATAGAAATAATAATAATACCATGAGAAATTTGTTAAGCCCAAAAACCTTAGTTATTATGTATAAGAAACTTTGTTAACACTTCAAAGTCAAAGATTGCGTAGTATGCATTATGAAATTGAGAAACGAAACAAAATTCAAAGAAACAACGACGAAAACACGTCGTAATGTCTAGGAATATTTTTATATAGTTGCTTTGATTAGACAACAAACAAATTGTCTTCGAGACTTGTTCAAAAAAAATGATGTGTCAAACAAAAGGTTAATAAAAAACAAAAAAGGAAAATTTACCAAGAAAAACAAAGCTAGTCAAAATTATTTTGTTCGGTGAAAAATATCGCCCTGGGCGTTCGGCAAAAGCCGATCAAACCGAACCGATCAAACCGAAACATTAGGTTTTCGGCAAAGAGTGAGAGAGGAGATAGAAACCGATCGGTCAAATTGTTTAAGGATTTCGAATTTCGGTTTTTTCGGTTCATTAACCGGATATCGATTGGTTTATACGGTTTAAGGGGAACATGATATAAATACTTAAAACCCTAGATATTATTCATTAAATCGATCCTTGAAGTAAAAAGAAATCGCCTCCTCTCTTTCAGAATCCTCTTGTACGACCTTTCTTCTTCTTCTTCTGCCTTCTTTTCTAGACACATCTCGTTTCGTTCTCATCTTTCTCCTCATACTTTCTTCGGTTTTTTTTGCTTCTTCTAAATCTGCCTTTGATGAATCTCCCTCAACTCAATTCGCCTTCGATGAATTTGCCGACATGAGGTTTATGTTAAGATTTGGTTACTGGTGTTTAGATTCATTTATATTGCATTTTAGATCTTAGACTTCGTAACTATTTTGACTGAGTAGTTGGTTTATTTCTTTTTTTAGTGAGAATACAAGAAACATACTCATGATCATACGTCTTGTAAAGCTGGGTCGGAGATCACCGTCGCTGGAGCCGCAGCCCCTCATGCGGCAGCTGTCAAAACCCTAACAATTTATTGGGTTGTTGGGCTAAAAAATGTATGATGGGTATTATTTTTGGGGTTTTTATTGTTTTTGTAATGGGTTTTTATTGGATATGGACTTGTAAGAGTGTAAATTTCTATTTCTTAATATGTAAACCGAGATGTAAACCGAATAAACCAAAAAAGAAAAATTACAGTTCAATTTTGGAACATAAATTTTGTCCAATAACCGACCCGAACAAACCGACTACCGAACCGACCCAAACCGAATTTTAATTCGGGTCTATTCGGTGAGATTTAAAAAAAACACAATTTCTAAAAAACCGAATAACCCGGTTTAGCCGAACGCCCAGGGCGAGAAAAATATGTCATCTTCTATTTGTTTATATAGAGGGGTGTATTTACAATCATTTTCCTTTTAGGATTAACAAAGATTTTTTAATATAAGATTACAATTATCTTATGTATCGTTTTACCAAGCTTGAAAACTGTGATTTTTGATCTTTAAAATTAACACGTGTCACGATCTGATGAGTCAATAACTTTGATGTGTGATTTCTGATTGTTAAAATCGACATATGTCATGATCTGATGAGTTGGATATCTAATCGTTAAAACTGACACATGTCACGATCTGGTGAGTTACTAACTTCTAAAACCAAGCTTTATATAATAAGATGATAATGTACATGTACGTTTTGTTGTTAAATATTATGATTTCTAAAACATAGTAATCTAAATATCGAAATTTCTATAGAAATAATATATATTTTTTACATCAAAAAAAAATTATATATATATGCTTATATGATATGAAGAGGAGTTTTTTTCTTTTTTTTTTTTAAGTGGCAACTGTAATCTTTAATAGCTAGTATGATTTCTTATTTCTCACTGACAAAATACTACTCCTTCCGTTTCAAAATATAGAATGTTTTAAGCAAAGTACGCAGATTAAGAAGTTTTTACTTTTAACAAGTTCAATCAATCAGAAACAATATTGCATAATATAAAATATTAAACTAATCTAAAAGTTGCATTGAAATTTGAAAACATCTTATATTATGAAACAACAAACTTCTCCAAAACATCTTATATTTTGAAACGGAAGAAGTATCTCAATACTAAATACTACGATTCTAAAATTTACTACTACATAATTAAATTCCAAAAGAAATGCTACAACAAAGAGACACGTAAACGTAGTTATGGGAAGCCTCGAGTTATATAATTTTGGATGTTAATTAATTCAATTTGAAAATATATAATGCTTTGACTGATTTTGTCTGTTATCTCTCTTGGTCTATGATAAGCCTATGAATCTCATTCTCGTACAAGGGTCGTCACTTTGCTACTCTACAAAGTTTCAGAAGACGTGTCAACTAGATACCTTGACTTAATTTAACATGATTTATTGATAGCAAAGTTCATTAATCGACGGATTACTCACACCATCATTATTAAGCTTTACTAGTTTTAATATAAGTATTACTCATAACGAAATAATTTTCAAAATACCAAAAATCAATTATAACCGAAAAAACATTGATTCGAAGCAGTAAATAATTTTGTTACTGTTTGTACGATCAGAATGTGTGATAATCCATTGTAATTTCGAATGACATATACCTAAATCATTTTGTATGACTTAAAACAAAATTCTTATATTGTATTCAGTTATACACTTATAAGTTATACTGTCGATCGATCTCTTGTATATCAGCATATGAGTCATATAACTTGTTCCGTCGTAGAAGTGGCGGCAACACATAATTGTAGCTAACAACAACTAACAAACCCAACTGTAAGAGTAATCATTTCCTCATTTAACAAATGTGGTTACGTTAGCTGATTATTAAAAAATATGTTAAAAGTGTTTAACTTTATCTAATGATTACAAATTTACCAAGACACACCAAACATGTTAAGGGTAGATGTGGGCACCATTACAATTCCCATCGATCTCGCTTAAACTTCCAAACTAAACCAAAATCATCAACTTATTCTTAACTAACATTTTTTTAATTACATCTCAACCAAACCAAACTAGATATAGTTTAAGTTATAAATAAATGATGCACTCAACTAATCCTTGCACACATTAAGAGAAGTCCTTATATGTCTTCTGAAACCCTGTATGTGTCTTGAGTCTTGAGTCTTGACCAATCCAATTTATAGGTAGATTTATCTTCTGTTTTTATTCTTAATTAAAGAGGGTCGCTTGAAAATTACTTTAATTTAAAGATAATAGAATGAAGAAACTTTTGTTTTTATGGATTCACCAAATTATCTGAATTTGAATATGAAAGGTGGGGACTAACTTGGCAGATTCAACTAAGAAACTTGAATAGACCCGTTACCTAAAATTTTATCTATTCCACGGAGATTGTAATAAGTATATTTAGCTACTTAGTCTTAGTCACCACTAATAAAAATAAAACTTAAAATTGAGGAAAGTGTTTGAAAAAAAAAAAAAAAATTGAGGAAAGACAGAATATATTTGTCGTTGACCTTTTATGATTTGTCGGACTTGGAGACAATTTATCAAAAATCTTATATTTTATGCATATTTAAAAATTCAGCAATTTAATAAATACTGTAGGTTCCTCTTTTCGTTTCTGCCGTTTTATTGTATAGTTTTGGTTAGACAGAAAGAGTTCAATTAGTGGATAGGTTTTGCTTTATGAAATAAAGTAAAAATTACTAAATTCTAGTTAAATGGGGTGGCCAATTGAAAAGGAGAGATGTACCTTTTGTTCCACACTCAAACAATTTATATATTTAAAAAATTATAAAATTCTTCAACACTAAAAATAAAATAAAAGTAATACAAAAAAAAAAATTGACGTATCTTTCAACGGACTTCAAGAAAAAAAAACCCAAGAAACTATATAAAGAAATTCAAATTTAAGCCAAACAACTTTGTAAACGATCAATTTAGACCCAATATGAAAGAAAAAAAAAAATACAAATCAATCAATCAGACAAAGGACCTGGTGAACCAGATGAACGAGTAACCTCCTCGATGAGCCTCGTGACTTCAGTCATTGTAGGACGACTATCTGGATACTGAGCCGTACAGCTTATACCAATCTTTAAAAGCCTGACCATGTTCTCATTCCCTTCTGCTTGATACCTTGTGAGCTCTGGATCAAACACATCCAACGGTGATTGTTGTTCAGTGATCGATGAAACCCATCTCGGTAAATCTACTCCTTCTTCATGTAACTGCTGATGCGTTGGAGATTTCCCTGCAAAAAAAAATCAAACACAAAAAAAGAATCACATTTTTGACCTAAGATGCGGATGTCAAGATCTCTCTTTTTGTATTGTGTGTGTTGTTTGTACGTACCTGTGAGTAATTCAAGAATGAGAACACCGAAGCTGTAAACATCAGCCTTTTGAGAGATTCTACGAGCGTCGGTTACTTCAGGAGCCCTGTAACCATCAATGCGGTTTGGTGTAGAAGTAGGACTGATCATAGGAGCAAGACAGTAATCAGAGACCTTAGCCTCAAAAGATTCAGACAATAGAATGTTAGAAGATTTAATGTTTCCATGAGATGTTGTCGCGTCACGCGAATGGAGATAGCTTATAGCTCTTGCAGCTCCTAACGCTATACCGGCTCTTGTTTCCCAGTTCAATGGACTCCTACCACTTCCTTTGTTACCTGTGAATTCCCAAACAATTGATTTTTTAACAATCTATATGATAACTAATGAAACTGAAAAAATCGAAAGGAGTCTATTTCTTACCGTGTAAAAGTGCGGATAAGCTTCCTCTCGACATGTATTCGAAAACAACGAGCTTCTCGTCGCGGCTGAAGTAATAAGCGATCAACGTCACAAGGTTGGCATGACTTATTGATCCAAGAACCTGCAACTTCTCTCTAAACTCTTTCTCAGGCACCACCACATCTCTCAAACGTTTCACCGCCACCACTAAACCGTGATCGAAACTAGCCTTGTACGATGATCCGAACGTTCCTTTACCAAGTACTTCAGCAGAAGCTTTTAGCAACCCATCGAGATCAAACTCGCCGAACGATTTCACGAAAAACGTCAGATCTTTACTCACTGGAAGGTTCTTAGATGAACCATTCTCAGATGAATGTGGTGCACCATTACCATTAGCCACAGGAGGAGGGACATCCGCCGATTCTTTAGCTACGGCGGCTGTTGAAGTCGGAACAGGAGCTGCTTCGATGTTTCTCGACTGCACATTATTTTCCTCTTTCTTCCTCTTTCTGCATAGACAGAACAGGATCAAGAAAAGCAAGATAAGCCCGAAGACACAAGCGATCACTATCCCGATAATAGCTCCGGTGGATAACTTGTCCTTTTTGCCTTTTCCAGTACCGGTTTCAGTGGCGGTGCCATTGACGGAGCAAGCATCCAACGGCTTCCCACAGAGCAGCAAGTTGCCTAAAAAAGCAGTTTTGGGCATACCCGACAGCGGATCCGGAATCGACCCGTTTAACTGATTCGAAGAGACGTTAAACTGCTGAAGCGGAATCTTAATCTCCGGGATCGGACCGGTAAGTTGGTTATCCTCCAAGTAAAGAGTAGCTAAACGGGTCGCGGAGTTAACATTATCCGGGATCCGACCCGAGAAGTTGTTCTGGGCGAGATTGATCCGGATAATGTTTGGTAGAGTGAAGAGAAACGAAGGAATCTCGCCGGAGAATGCGTTTCCTTGAAGATACAAGTAACGTAGCAGAGTAAGGTTGGCGAAATCAGGAGGCAGAGGACCGTTAAGAGCATTGAATCTGAAAGATAAAGTCTCGAGCTTTGTTAAGTTTCCGATAGCGATCGGTAACGGACCGGATAAACCAACACCGGGTAATCGGAGTGCTGTGACACGACCCGACTCGCATTGTACTCCTCCCCAAGTACAAGGCGGTGCGGTTAGATTCCAGAGCAATGGACGACCATGGACGCCGTCACGGAGAGCGATTAATGCTCGTCGGTCAGCTTCTAGATCTGATGAGACGGAGACGAGACAGAAGAGGAAGAAGAAGAAGAAGAAGACGGTGAGACCTGAATTGGTCTTCTTGTTCTTCATCTTCTTCGTACCAAAGTTTATTCCTTTTTTTGAGGAGTGAATGCTTCTCTGTTTCTCTGTTTCTGAGATCGATTCGGAGATGGTGTTTTTTTGTTTTTTTATCAGATGTTTTGTCGGGAAAACAATCTTTTTGTGTTTCCGACTAGGTTGAGAACAGTGTTTTGGAAAGAGAAAAAATGTCGGAAGAAGATCTTCTCACAATAAAAATTTCAGCTCTCTCTCTATGTGTATCTCTCTGTTTCGCCGCCTATGAGAAGAAGATGATGGTCTTAAGAGAGAGAGAGAGACTATAATTGCAGAGTGCAGTGAATAGAAAGAAAAAGTTAAATCGTTGAATATTACCTTTTTACAGAAACCTAGAGAATCTTTTGTAATTAATTAGTATTCTTTATTTTATTAAAGCAATATTTGGGATTACCTTTTTGTGTGTTTTAACAGCCTGGGTAATATAAGCATTTTAGGTAACAAATTTAAATCGTTTGATTTCTAATATTTTAACTTATAGTATATGTTTCATTTAATGTAAGATCTAGAGAGATTTAAAATAAATACTGTAGTTAATGAGAGTATATTAATTTAATGCGAAATAAAACTAGGGCTAGCTTAGTTGATTTTTCTTTCAATACATAGTTTTATTAACCGTTTAGTAATGTTATTGTTTTAGTATGTTTCGTCCTGCTTTTGGTCTAGTGGGAAAACAAGCAACGTTTCGAGTAATATAAATGTCTAACTCCGACTGAACCACGATTTAAATTATATTCTTTTTTTAGGATATGTAAAATACATACATTTAGTACTGCCTCCGTAGGCATCAATTACATGATGTTTATGTACGAAGTTCCTACTTAATGGAAAATTGAAATTAGCTAATTGAAAAATATATTGTCAACCGTAGAAAAATGATGGTAAACCTGAAACTCACTTGCACATTTATAGGTTTTCATAATTTACATTAAACTCTATGTAATTGTTGGTAAATAATTTATATCATATGTACACGAATAAATGTATAAACTAACAAAATTATTGAAAACAAATTTGATATAACCAAATTTAGAAAATGCTTTCGATAAAATTAATAGGGTGACATGATAATTGTACGTGTATAAAAGGTTTTGTTAGTTTCATATTGTACTTCTTCTACAAGTAAAAGATTTACTCTCTCTATAAATCAAAAATTTAGGGAAAAATGTACAAATGTGAGAATATATCATTAAGGTAATTTTCTATATAAAAGATATTCTTAATAGTTCGGTTCGACCAAAACATTTGGGTGGGGCGTTTTATTTTGCCTTAAATATTTAAATAAAGTTTGTTATACAAAGTAAGCTCATTACATTATTTTTGAATTACGGCCCATAAAAATTTCTTAGATAAACTCAGGAGAGTGGGTTAGTTTTAGTTATGTTATTATTAATCATAAGAATGGAATTCTTAACAGCATTACTAGTTTGAAGCCCATTTGATGGAATGAGACAATACTACTCAACTAGCATAAATGGTGTTGCTTATGTCATGGAAGACTATGTGATATATTCCAAATATCTGTTTAAATAATCAGAACATTTTAATGATTCATTTTTCTCCTTTTTTTTTTTGACAAACAAGAAACTTCATTAGAATTAATTAGGTTTCAATACAAATGGAAGCTAGAGCATTTTTTGCGAGAGCATCAGCATGACGATTAAGATTTCTAAGGACATATGAGAACCTACAGAAATCGAATTGAGGTAGCAGAGATTGGGTATCATATAGAATTCCATGAAGTTCCTTTAGGAAGGTCTTCCGATTGAGGGCTTGGACAAGCATCTGCGAGTCTAAAGCGAAAAAAACTTTTTTGAAACCCGATTCAATAGCAACTCCCATTGCTGTAAGAGTTGCTATTGCTTGGGCCATCAGGGGGATCGGGTGCTTGTTGTAGTCGAGGCTCCCTGGAGCAGGGTGTTCTCAGTTTGGTATTTGAAGATCCATTCGCAACATGTATGACCATTCTCTCTCCAGGCTGCATCCATGGAGCAGATGATTTGGTCAGGTGGTAGCAGGATTGGTCGCGATCCAGGTACCGTAGATCTATTAGGTTTGTTAGTCTACTGTACTTGGGTCTATTGGGCTTCCTGCCATTCTTTTGCTCGGGAAATGGCTAGGGATAGAGAATCTTTAGTCTGGGGAATGGTCTTGTTGAAGATTAGACGATTACGGTTTGTCCAGATAGTTCATATAATCCAAGGTGAAAGTGGACCTAATGCAATTCCAGTGGGAGGAAGACAAAGAAATTTTGTGGTTTTGGCTAAGTCTAATTTGAAACTGGCCACTTCTTCCGGTTTGAATTCTTCTTTGAAGGGTGCCAACTTCCAGACAGTTACAGCAAAAGGACAGTGGAAGAAAAGATGGACCACAGTTTCTGGTTGACCACAATGTGGACAAGCCACAGTCGTGTTGAGGCCTCTAGTTTGAAGGTTAGTATCCAAAGGGAGAGCATTTTGGGAAGCTTTCCAGAGCATGAGTTTGATCTTCGGTGAGATCTTAAGGTTCCAAATTTCTATTTTCCAAGGAAAGTGAGAGTCTGGGGTTTGATCGGTGTCTACCATATCTGGTGTTTTCTTTGCATTATTTTTCCTCAGGGCTTTGTGATATCCAGACTTTGCACTGTAATTACCATCGGGGGTTGGGAGCCAAGCCCACACATCCGAACCTCCTTTTTTGCTTGGTTTTAGCTTGAGTATGTTCTCCTCATACATTGGAAGATTTTTGCGGATCATTGGTATATTCCATTCCATGGTCTGGGGGAGTAGGAGATCTGCAACCGTCAAATGTTGGTCTGCTTCTATTGGAGGGCCAAAAGGGGCTACCGGGTGTTCTAGTGAGAGCCATGGGGTCCTCCAAACAGGTAAGGCCTCCCCTATTCCCACTAATTTCCCAATCTGTGCTTTTAAAAGATCTCTTCCTATGCAGATGCTTCTCCAGCCATGTGAAGCATTGTTTGGAATGGAAACCTCCAGGAAGGGGGAGGATTTGCAATATTTCCCTAGTAGGATCTTCGCTAGCAGACATGTTGGTTGAGTGAGGATACGCCAACTGATCTTTGCTAGGAGAGCATCGTTGAAAGTCTGTAAGTCCCGGAACCCTAAACCACCATCACTAAATCATTTAGTCATTTTATCCCAAGCAATCCAACACATCTTTTTCTTATCAGGTTTCTCATCCCACCAAAAGCGAGTTAAGGCAGATTGGATACGACTGCTGATGTGTCTATATTTTATAGGTTTTAACCATAGTTTTTAGGTTTGTTTTGAGTCTTTTATTGAGTCAATATGTGCTTTTAGAGTTTTTTTAGTCCTTTGTGAGTCTGTACAGGTTTTAGGCTACTTTGGAAGGAAACTTAGTGTTTTGGGGTTGAAAAGAAGCATCTGAAGCCAATTTGGTGAAGACTGATTTGACTAGCAAGCAGATAGAGCAAGCACAGAAAAGGATCCTGGATCGGCCGATCTAGATTTGGGATCGACCGATCCCGTACCCGAAGACACCTTTCCTTTTTTGTTTTAAACCGACTTTTAGGGTTTTATTTTACTATTTAAGCACAGGGCTCGACCTCTTAAAAAGATACCGTATTTTCTACGCAGCTTTTGAGACTTGTAAGCTTGGGCGAAAATCTCTAATCCTTTGTATCTCTTTGGAGAAGATTTCTGAACCCTTTTACTTCTCTTTGCAATTCAATTATGTTTTCTTCATCTTTGATTTGCTGTACTTTTACTTCTATGTCTGAGTAGTTTTACTATTGGGTTTCGGGTTTCAAAAAAGGGTTTACGATTTTCTAAACTTAGGTTGTTAGATTTGGGGATTGATCCTATTGTTCTTCATCTATTGTTGTTCTTATTGCTTGAACTAGACTGATCACCTAGATTAAGATCTTAGGTTCAATTCATGGAGGCACCGAAAGTGTTGTTGAATTACTTGAAAGAAACATAGGTGAGCAAGGTGGACCTTAGCCAATGGAAGTTGAAGTTGAGGCACCTTGTGAACAAATCAAACTTGAACTTTAATGCTTGCTTGTTTATCTAGATTCAAACGAAAGTTTAGGGTCTAGTTATTTCTTTGCAAAGTTAGCTAATGCTGCGGAAGTAGGTCAGCTTTATTATTGTGATTTGAGTTCAAGAACGGTTATTAATGCATTCCAATCTATAATCTAAATTTGTAATTGTAATCCCCTAACTGATTCCCTACGTCCAATATCTTTCCTTGATTTCAAAACCCTTAGTTATTTTCTGCTTTTTAATTGATTACTTGAAACACAAACTTTCTCTTGCTTTAGCTATACTCGGTCTATATAATTTCATAGTGTATCGTTTGGTCTCTGTGGATTCGACCTTGAAGTGTTACGACGACACCACTAGATCCTGGTTGAGTGCACATTAGGTTTTATTTGACACTAGATCAACTGCAAAGGGAGTTCGGGAGTTTGAAGCACGACATGGTGTAGGAAGGCATTGCACTAAGAACTGATTTCAAGAGTGTCAGTTTGCCAGCCGAGGATAAGAATCTGGTGGACCAGCTAAGAGCTCGTTGTTTAACTCTGTCCACAATCATGCTGAACAGGTCCTTCTTCTTTCTCCCAAAGAGTTCAGGTAAACCCAGATATTTCCCTTGACCCCCTATCTTGAATATGCCAAGTTCTTGTTTTACACATTCTTTGATATCATTGCTTGTTTTGTGTGAGAACGTGATAGAGGACTTTTCTTGGTTTATTTTTTGTTCGGATGCTGTCTCGTACTTTTGCAGAAGGAGTTTTAGTTGTTTAACACTATTTTTATCTGACTTGCAGAAAAACATAATGTCATCAGCAAAAAGGAGATGATTCACCCGTGGGCTACCTCTCGAAACTCATATACCAGGTAAGCTACCATGGAGTTGAGCTTTGTTGCATATGCCGGAAAGAACCTCACTACAGAGGATAAAAATATACGGTGAGAGAGGATCTCCTTGCCTGATTCCACGTGTTGGTTGTACCCTTCCTTTGGCTTGGTCGTTGATGAGATATGAATAGGATAATGATGTGATGCATTGCATGATCCATGTCATCCATTGGGCATGGAAACCCATTCTGGTAAGAACATCCTCAATAAAGTTCCATTCCAATCTATCATATGTATTGCTCATGTCTGTTTTAACAGCCATGTATACTTTCTCTTGTGCAGCAGATGATTTCAGATAGTGAAGTTTCGTGGGTAATGAGAACATTGTCTGTGATAGCTCGACCAGGTACAAATGCTGATTGGTTCTGGGAGATACAGGTTTGGAGGATTGGTTGGAGTCGTTTTGAGATGATCTTTGCAATTATCTTGTAGAAAACCGAACAGAGAGCTATGGGACGGTAATCTGCAACTCGTTTTGGACTGGTGATCTTTGGGATCAGTCTAACATGTGTGTGGTTATTTTGCAGGGGAAGGGAGCCAGATATGAAAAAACTTTGGATTTCTGCTATCACCTTGTCTTGGATTGTATCCCAGTTTGTTTGGAAGAAGCTTGCTGAAAACCCATCTGGTCCCGGTGCTTTGTCAGGGTGAATGTCAAAACAAGCATTTTTTATTTCACTTGCAGAGGGGATTTTTATTAGTTCCTTGTTGGTTTCTTCCGAAATGCAAGGTGATATTGCTTCACGAACTACATTATTTCCAGATCCTTCTACAGATGTAAAGAGTTCCTGATAGTAGGAGGTAATAGTGTCAGCAATTTCTTGATCTTCATAGACAGTATGTCCTTGTTCTGACTCGGGGACTAAAATGTTATTAATGGCTTTCCGGTTTTTTGTGGTAGCATGAAAAAATCTTGTGTTTCTATCCCCAAGAGCTAGCCAAAGCTGGCAGCTCCGTTGTTTCCAGAACTCCTCCTCTTTCCGATAAGCATCAGATAGTTTTTGGTTCAGCTCATCTAGTAAACATTGGGGGCTCGAGTCAGTAAACATGGCTTCCTCAATCTGTTCCCTGAGATCATTGATGGTTTGTTGACTATTGAGTTGTTGTTTCTTGGTCCAGGCAATGATGGCTGATCGGCAATGGTGGAGCCGTGTTTCGACATCCGCCTCAAGATAGGAATTCCACGCATCTAAGATAATCTTTTTAATCTCTAGTATATGCCTTAAGAGTCGATAATACTTAAACAAGCCTCTTCTTCTTTTCTTGGCAGGATCAAAAGATGTGACAAGCGGTCGATGGTCGGAACCTTCAAAGCGAAGGGGTTCACTCCGTCCTAATGGGTAAGCAAAGGTCCATTCATTATTGGCCTTTGCCCTATCCAGTGTTCATCTGACAAGGTGAGAATATCGTTGACCTCTCCATGATAGGAAGTAACCAGTATGCTAGAGATCAAAAAGGTCACACGTGGACATGAGGGATCTTAGATCCAAAAAGGAGCCCTCCGATCTGGGTGGACCACCTGATTTTTCACTTCCGTTTATAATGTCATTGAAATCACCAGTTAAGAACCAGGGTTCAGCTCGAGAGCTAGTTTGTTCCTTTAGTTTTTCCCAGATTTATATCCTTCTGGTTCTGTCTGGTGCTCCATAAACAAAGGTAGCATAGAAATACCTTGCTTCAGCTTTAATTCGGGTATCAATTAAGTTTTGACAAGAGAGTGAGGAGGAACCAGATGGTGTGAGGGATATTCAAGCCATTGTAGGGTCTGTAGCACCTTCTCTGAGTGGTTTTTGGTCTCCATGAGGAATATAAGGTCAGGACATACTTTTCTCTTTATGTCCTTTAGATGCTGGACTGTTATGGGATTCTCCAACCCACAACAGTTCCAGCTAACCATTCTTAAGGAAGAGGAGTCGGCGGATTCTGAAAATCCACCTTCTTCTTCCTACTTGATGGGAAAAGTCTCACTCGTGGTGATTGTGCAGGACATGGTTGGTGTGTAGCCTCGCTATCTCTGACTTAAGCTCTGCCTTGACTTGTATCAGCACTAGGTGAGTGAGCTCTAGGAACAGGTACGGTAGAGCCCGATGGATTCTTTGAAACCTTTTTTGTGATTTACTTTTGAGTTATCAGCCCTTAAGCCTCCTTTTGGTTCAATTTGTTTCCTTGGAGAACTCCTTGTGAAATTTCGCTTTTGTGTTTTTGCACCCAATAAAATTTGGTTTCCTTATGCTTTTTGTTTCTGTGAAGGTGGTCGACCCCTTCCTCTCCTGCTAGTTTCACCAAGGTCCAGATCCTGTGAGGAAGGAAATTTTCTTGAGGCATCTTGGGGGAGGTGATCAGGGATGATTTTAGTAGAGTGTGGGCTTAAAATGGATGCATTGACCAGGTTAGCAGTCATTATTGATTTAGCAGTTTATTCCATTAAGTTCTCTGTTTCCCCTTAGAGCACTCGCATTCGTTTTACCATACTTTCTGTCGGATCAGGGCAGGCCATGTATTGGACTGTTACTTCACGCATGTCATTTTTTTCCTATGTGAGTTTTCTAATTTAAAATGCGAAATTTAATGTATAACTGTGAAATTCAAAAAAGTTTTAATATTTGGATCTACGACTAAACCAGTAGCTTAAATTTTTTAACTAAACTAGTTGTAGCATACATGAAGAAAAACACTAAAATGCAGACTGTTCGGGATTCAATTTGTAAGTTGCGTGTATATTTGGGGGAATTAATAAACGTTTCTGTATTTTAAAATTAATAAATAGTTGGAAGATAGGAACAAAAGCATACATGTCATTTCGATTGATACAACAACCCATCGGTCCAACTTAGGGTCCGAATGGTGATTGCGGTTTTGGTTGTACGGAGAAAGCGGTTTTAGAGTGCGGTACGGTTCAACTGCGGTACGTGCGGTTTGCGGGACAAGTGCGATTTATACAAAATAAGCGGTACAGAATGATTTTTGATTGGTGAAAAAACTATTTGCGGTTCAGTATTAATTGTGTGAATGGTAAAAAAAAGGAAAAGCGATGCGAATTACATATATTATAAATAAATTTATTAATAATTAGTATGTTTGTACATTATTGTATGTTATGAATTAATAATAAAAATAATTGTATTTATAAATCTTAAATACTATAGTTGATCAAAAAGTACTTTTTTTTTGTCTGACATATTGATAAAATGTTCAAGTATAAAAAGATACAATTTTTTTGAAAAAATTATCGATTATTTTGATTTTCCCATAATATATTTGCAATAGTATCTCTTATTTGCGTCATAGCTTCTCCATCTGCTATCTCTGTTGCATCCATGTCACCTATATCATGCTCAAAATTTTGGTTGTTGTTCGTCTCAGTCAGTACATCTACGAAATCTGCATCCGAGAAATTTGAAATCCTGATGAAATTATGTAGTCCTACTGTAGCCATTACCACTCTTTTCTGAATTTGAACATTATATCTTGGAAAATCAGAAAGTATCCTCTACTTCTTCTTCCAAACTCCAAACGTTCTTTCAATAACAGAACGTAAAGATGCATGACATTGGTTGAACAATTCATGTTTATTCCTTGGAGGAGGACCAGAATGAAACTGGGACATATGATATCTCACAACTCGATTTCGTGATGATCTATAAGGAGCAAGAAATCCTTGTCTGTTTGGATAACCAGAATCAACGAGATAATACCTATCTGATGGAGGCAAAGGAAACTCGGTATCACTTTGTTGTGCCATTTGCAGAACAGATGTATCGTGGCATGATCCTGGTGCTCCATTCATGATATATGTTAATAACATATTCAAATCACATATTGCCATGATGTTCAATGATGCATTATCGTGTCGATTCCAATACATTCCTTGTAACTCATGCTTTACTTTGACGCACACATGAGTCCCATCCATAGCCCCAATGAATCCACTAAAATATGGCCAATATCTTCGGTCTACTTGAAGTCTTTCAGGAATGCGATACAGCTCTTGTCTTGTTGGAGTTCTAATATAATCACATGCTAATAACTCGGTTGCCTTAAGAACTTCCCTAAATTTTCTTTGCACAGTCTCTTGATTTCGGCCAAATCTTAAACCAACATCCCTTTGAACTTCATTGTGACCACATATCCGTAGAAACATAGCCACACTCTCTTCAATCCCTACATTTAATGTTGGTTGTAGACCATAGTTTGTTTGCAACATATTACACAATGCCGTAAAACATGGAAGTGACATTCGTAATAGTTGAAGACAAGCAACATCATCTTGTTGTAGTCGACCCCAAATATTCCTCCATCCCATACCTCCATCAGTTTGTGTTGGTGCCCTTTGAAAATATCGATCATAATAAGTCAAAGCTGGTTGAATTACAAATTCTTCAAATTGTTCATTTTCCAAATTCCACAGTTCAATTCTCTCTTCATAATTGAGATTGTTGAGGCCTTGTGATCGCAGTTGACATATACGAAATGCCTGACATTCATTACAAACGACATGTCATTATACATATATTATTTTAAAAGAACAAATTACATTAAATTTAAAATAAATTTTTAACATAAATGAGCCAAAAAAAAACAAATTGATAAAACGAAATTACAACAAATTAATCTTCATCTCCGACATCGCTTTGATTATTTTCATTTGGTCCTTGAGAGGTTCCCTAAATATTGAAAAGATCTCCTGGTCTAGGTGTTTGTGGTATTTGTCCACTTTCAAAATAGTTTGTGAAACCGAGACCAGATGATGATGTTTGTTGAATGATAGGTGAAGCTTCTTGTTGAGTATTCCTCGTATTTTCAACTTGGTCACCAAGTGAAAATCCGTCCTGAACATTTACCGGAATCGTTCCTGATGATCCACCTTGTTGAACATTTTGTGTTTGTTGCCATGATTGAATGTTTGGCGGTGTTCCCCAATGTGAAGCATTTGGCGGTGTGCCCCAATTTGGAGCATTTAGCGGTGTACCCCACTGTGGAGCATTTGGCGGTGTGCCCCACTGTGGAGCATTTGGCGGTGTTCCCCATTGTTGATAACCAGGTCCCCAAAAACCAGGTGAATTTTGCGCTCCTAAATTATTACCCACAGAAGATGGACTGTTGGATGATAGACCTCCTGAATGGGGACTCCCAAATGAATGGCCTTCACCTAACTGTTTTGGCACATCTTGGTTATTCCGCGAAACACCAGTCATCGCTTCCAACAATTGTAGCTTATCCTCGTCGGTGCTTGAGGCTATGTCAATGAAATACTTACGCCAAAATACTAGCTCTTTAAGTGCATTAATGCAGGCCCAATAAAATCGAGTATGTTTGGGAAGGTCAAGATCATTAAATATCGCTTCTGCCTTTTTAAATTCATCATAATCATCTTGGTCAAAACCACCATGGCGTAGTTGTTGAAAGCTTTGTCGTTGGAATTCTCTATAGCCAGCAATGTTGTCTTGTATTGTTGTCTTAAAAGATTGTCTCCTACGAGTTCCTCGTGAACCACTGCCAGTAGAAACTCGTGAGCTTCCTCCAGATCTTTGTGAATTACTCCCACGTCTGGCGGTTGACTGCAAATTTAGCCTCCCACGTTGTTGGCCTCTACGAGCAGAATTTTGGTTCGTGTCATCGTCATCAATGGTAACATGATACCCTTCTTCTTCTTCGTCTTGCATCACAGGAATTTGAGGTGGAACGTCACCACTATCGCTGTCTGAATCATCATGATCCTCTTCATCATTTGCATGCTCGTTCATCAACTGTTCTCTTCTTTGTCGAGCAGAGTGTTGAGATTGTGATTGAACATCATGTAATATGAAACATCGTTGCATCACATCCCAAAATTGAGGTGGCTTTCGGTTCAAGCTTTTTGTTACTTTGCATCCCTATAAATTTAAATTATTTAGATTCGTGATACCAAATTTTAAAACATATCTTGATGAATAGAAGGATTATTTATACTTACAAACTCTTGATCCTTCCACCATGAGTCAGATGCATATATCATGGATGTATCATGATCAACCGTGATTCCGGTTTTATGCGTAAGAACCTTCCACCTCTTGTAACTTTTTTTGAATTCATCAAGTTTGTTTTTGAAGAATCCATAAGTTATATTCATGTTGAATGCTTGGTTAAATTTTTCTACCATATACTCTCTACCGATAGCAGTAGGATTCTTAAGAGTATAATTATTCATCGCACTTGCTTCGTCGAACAATTGATATAATGTTTTTTCCTGAATGTACGACCATTTATACTTGTCTTTGTTCTACAAATTTTGAAAATACAATGTCCTATATTATATAAAATAGAACTATTATTTTAAGTTTTTAAAGAAAAGCTAAAGAAAATTTACCCGTACTGTTGTTTCCGTAGGAGAAGTTAAATTTTCAGTTGGTTGATTTGAACTTGTTTGTCTAGAAGGATTTGTGTTTCTTCGACGATTAGAAGACATATCTACATTTAGTGAAAGTCACTGGTTATTATACATTTAATAAAGTATTAATAATTTTATTGTTAATAAGAATTCTTTTAAATATATAGTTTTACTTCCAAACTAATATATATTTTCATATATATATATATATATATTTATATATTAGTTAGGAAAAAAAATTAAAGATGATATGAAACATAATGAAAATGTTCAATTGCTATATAAATAAACTAACATGTATAATTTTTTTAAAAATAAGTAAACTGGATTACAAAATTTTTAAAATAACACTATAATTAATACATGGGTGTTTTAATAACCACTATGATATTTAAATAGCATATACAATAATATTATTTACTGAACAATATGATTATTATTTTTATTAATTTGCAACTTAAAACACATACTACAACTCTATTTATTGACATGGAAACTGCACTTTAAATCAGTTTTTATAAATTTAAAATTTAACAAATCATTTAAAAGTGTTTTTTCATTAATTCATTTTAAAAATATATTAAACAAAACCTATATAACATTGTTTTTATAAAAAAATGAGAATAGTTTTGTCAATAATAAAAAAAAATTATATGAGAGTGATTAAAAAAACATTTTCTTAATGGAGTAGAGTCAAATCTGAGAGAGAGGAGATTAGGTTTTGATAAAAAAATATCTAAAGAAAATAAAAAATATGAGAGTGATTAAAAAAGAAAGAATATTAGAAAAAAGAAAAGAACATTACCTAGAAGGGGAATCATGGGTTCGTGAGAGAGAGCAGTGAGAGATTATAGTTTTTAGGTTTGTAGCATAGATAGATATTTCATATATAGTACACTTTAATATTAAAAAAATGTATTAAAGGAAACATTTATTAACTGCGGTCTAGAAATCCGCTGGTTATTGCCCATTAATTTTTTGAAACGCGGTTCAAGTTATTATCTTCTCAACAATCCGCTTTTTGTTTGTTTGTTTTTTTTTTCTTTTTTTTTAAACGCACATTAATTCTTTTTCTTCTGATTCACTACACCTGTGCGGTTTTGATTAATTTTTTTTGAAAACCGCAAATTATCTGTTTCCATTCACTGGCTTAATATCACTATCGTAATATACAAGTTGGGACTGTATGGGGTTAGAGGATTAGGACTCATGCACCCACCAATGAAGAAAAATAGCTTTCGTATTTTGTTTGTATCTAAAATCTTCAGAAAGAAGAATGTTGACATATATACATATTATATAGCCCGAAGTAACGGGAACATAATGAGTACTACTGCTGACCCACCAACCAATTGCAATAACTGGGTATTATCACTAATCTAACCTAGTATTGGACTGACTGATCCCAATTCTAATTTCTAATGGCATGATGTAAAACCAATAGTTACAGACTTAAAGTTATGGTTTTTTTGATAAAGTTCCAAGATTATGGATGTTTGATAAAGTTCCAAGAAGTCTGGTAGATTAAGAAAATTTTTCAAATATCCTAATATATCTCGGTTTAATATGGGACAAAGAATCCTTAAAAACAAGAATCTTTAGAAGATAAAGTTTGGATCTCGAAACAAGTGGAAGCTTACGGTGCACCACTCAAATGTTAGAGCCCCACGACTTAAGGAAAAGATTGGTCACGCATTTTCAATGTAAACAGTAATATCATTTTTCTTTGATAATAAAATTAAACACAAGTTCTTGCTACGGTTTAATCTATAAAAAAAAAAGCAAACACACAAAAAAAAAAAAAAAAAAAAAAAACAAACAAACTATAATGCACGCACTCTTCCAAACTGTTCTATATCCAAAATTCCCACTTAGAAAGTGTATGAACCTAGTTTATTTAGCCCTCTCTCTCAAAAGATTCGATTGTCTCTTATTCTCAATATCTTTTATATTTCGATGCACATGATTATTATGTTCGATCGAAATTTTATATTCTGGAGTTTGGTAAATATGTAATGTTGTTTTAATATACTGAACAAAAACTATAGGGTTAGGTGAGAAACTTTATATATGGTGTAGTATAGCACTTATTGGGATATCCAGGTCAACAGTTTTTTTTTAATTATGTTTATTTATATGGAAACTATGTAAATATGTAAAATACAGAGTTTTTTTAATTTTTTAAAAACGGCTAAAAACAAAAAGATACTGAAAAATTGAATCTTCTAAAGCCAGAATCTTTCAGAATCTCCTGATAATTCGCATTTTCCAATAATAGTCCGATATTTTCTCATATTCTCTGTTTAGTTTTGCGGAAAACAATTTCCAAAAGCATTAGCAAAGTCAAGCACACACCAAACCTACCTACCCCCTTCTCTTTCCCTATTATATAAACAGTTACCTTGTAGGAATCTCTTTAGTGTACGTAATTACAAAGAATATTTTAGAAGATTCCTCAAAAAATGTCGGCACTTGCAGATTTGATCAATCTCGATCTCTCCGATTCCACTGACCAGATCATCGCCGAGTACATATGGTTCGTGACTCTCTTCATCGATCTCTGTCAGTTTAGTCGTTTGAAGTTTCGTTAACGTCTAAAATAGCATATATCTTCTTTGTTATTGTTAATTTATAATAATGGATAAATATTTTTTTTTTTTGGTGAACCTTGCTTTTGTGTTTGAGTTTGCATATTTCTTGAGGTACATGAGTCAAAAGTTTTAAACTTTTGGTTAAAACATATATAGTACGTTAAAATATTTTGGATTCACTAAACACTTTGATCAACTTTTGGTATTTTGATGAACAGGATTGGTGGATCAGGCTTGGATATGAGAAGCAAAGCAAGGGTGATTATTAGTTATTGTGTTTTTTAGAGTATTATAAAACGGTGAGTAAATAGTACTAAGAAACTTAAAAATAAGGATTTAAACTTTTTGTTAATTGCAGACTTTGTCGGGACCAGTGAAAGATCCATCGGAGTTGCCGAAATGGAACTATGATGGTTCTAGCACCGGCCAAGCTCCTGGCGATGACAGTGAAGTCATCCTCTAGTATGTTTCAAAAATTCTAATTAATACAACTAATAAGTAAATTATGTGTTATTAATAATATTTTGATTTTTGCATGTGTTTTTTTAATTAGCCCTCAAGCTATCTTCAAAGACCCCTTCAGGAGAGGCAACAACATCCTTGTAAATCAGAAGTCCAATAAACGCTTTCTTATATGATTTGAAGAAATTCTTGAAACTGTTAATAATATATTGTTCTGGGGGTTAATGATTTGGGAATCAGGTGATGTGTGACGCGTATACACCAGCCGGTGAACCGATTCCCACTAACAAAAGGCATGCAGCAGCCAAGATCTTTAGCGATCCCAACGTTGTCGCCGAAGTAACATGGTAAATATCTTAAAACAAAATGTTCTCTAAAATATATTACAAACATAAAATGTGAAATACTGTCAACGTACACATTTGCAAATCTTAAAATTTAGGTATGGAATTGAGCAAGAGTATACTTTGCTGCAAAAGGATATTAAGTGGCCTGTAGGTTGGCCAGTCGGCGGCTTCCCAGGTCCTCAGGTAGACTCTCTTTCCGGCGATCATCCAACATCTTGATTGAGCTCATGAAAAATAAAACAAAAAATCAATAAATTAAAAACAGGGACCATACTACTGTGGAGTTGGAGCAGACAAAGCTTTTGGAAGAGACATCGTGGATTCTCATTACAAAGCTTGTCTTTACGCCGGAATCAATGTCAGTGGCACCAACGGAGAAGTCATGCCCGGTCAGGTTAAAATTTCACTCCCTTTTCTCTTTTATTTTTACGATTCAATATAGTGTTGATCGATTCCAGAACTAAAAACAAAACAAACCCGTGAAACTGATCATGTGTTTGTTGGCTTCAGTGGGAGTTCCAAGTCGGTCCTACCGTTGGAATTGCTGCCGCCGATCAGGTCTGGGTCGCTCGTTACATCCTCGAGGTATATATATCATTAAAAAATCATGGCGATTTATACACATTGTCTCTCTTTCTCTTTCTGATTTATGACTCTGTTTCTTGGGTATGTTAAAACAGAGGATCACAGAACTTGCTGGAGTTGTTCTGTCTTTAGACCCTAAACCAATTCCGGTTTGTGCTTTTCACCCTAGTGTAGTATATAAATGAGCAACCAAAATCTTTGGTTTTGTAAAATTCACTTAGTTACTCTTTTTGTGTGTTTTCTTCTTCAGGGAGACTGGAATGGTGCAGGAGCACACACAAATTACAGGTTTTTTTTTGTTGTTGTTGATAAATTTGGAGGAAACGTTAGAAGTAGAATCGTTTCTTTCATTTTATTCATTAGCCTCTAGACTTATATTTATACAAGATATATAACTTGTCTAACAAGTTCTTTACATATTCAATAATGATAAATCTACTTATTTAATAATAGGAGAATATTATACAAATATTAACTTTCCATTTAATTCGATCTCGTAATCTCCAAGATCTCCTAATACCCTCCCGCAAGCTCATACGTGGTAATACGTATGAGATTGGACAATCATCATCACATCATCTTCATACTCATTATAGAGTCATCAATGGCATTATACATCGCCATAAGGTCATGGATTCGGTGGAGAATGTGTATCTCTACTGTTTTCAAAATCACAAGTTTATATCGTTCTTGAACTTCTTGTTCATGAAAAAACTTGTGTAGTGGTCATGGTCAGATTCAGGTTTGTCATCCTCGGATCAGCATCGTATCCGTTGGATTCGTCACCTGCAAGTTATCTTCGTGGACCATCTTGTTCGTAGTGAAAGATGATACCACATGAAGACTCATACGAAAAACACAATCATGTGCTATTGTGCCCATATCTCTCATGAAAGAGACGAACACATCTTCTTCTTTTTTTTTTTTTTAAACAATCGAACAAAACTTTTTTTTTCTCTCTTTTTTTAAAATAAATCAAAATTCCAAATTAAATAAAACAAAACAAACGTGTATAAAAAAAGAATTAAAAATTTCCAACAAAGATAGTAGGAATCGATAGAAAAACATAGGTTTTTTTTTTTTCCAGAATGCGAAAATAACACAACCATAACCCATAGGAAGTAGGATCAATGCTCTGATACCATGATAGATTTGGAGGAAACGTTAGAAGTAGAATAGTTTCTCTCATTTTATTCATTAGCCTCTAGACTTATATTTATACAAGAGATATAACTTGTCTAACAAATTCTTTACATATTCAATAATGATAAATCTACTTATTTAATAATAGGAGTCAAGAAGCCATGGAGAGAGGTCAGGATGTGGAGAACTGGTGGTGTGATGAGCCTGAGGTTGCTGGTGCCATTGAGGCGTGGGAAGCGGTAAGTGCGGAGCAGACCAAGGGGCAGGACCACGATAGGGAGGAGGGTACTGTGGCGAGTAGGAGGGAGCTGGTGAGGGTGGTCGGAATTGCGGACAGCGGTGAGCACCATGACCCTGAACTCCACAAATTTGACACTTTCCAAGGTATGGGCGTGATGGAAGAGAACTTCCACGAGAAGAGTTGTAGCCACCACGGGAAGACGGCTAAGACGGCCTGAAACCAGACTGAGTGGCGTTCGCAGTGGCTGGAACAAAAAAGTCTATTTTCCAGAGGCTTTGAGGGCATTATCGCGGTTGATCAGTTTTTCATGGAGTTCCGGGATTGAGATTGGCGTGTCACGGCCTTGAACCATCTCAATGACAGCTCGGTAGTCTTCACCAAGACCAGACGTGATATAGTCCAAAAGATCTTCATGAGGAAGAGGAGCATCAAGCAGAGCGAGTTTGTCGGACTTGTCGATGATATCACGCATGTAGTCATGAATCGACTTAGTCCCTTTGGAGATGTCTTTGAGCTGGTCCCTGATTTGACGGATGTGACCACGAGATGCGTTGCCATAGGTGCGAGAGAGAGTGAGCCAAAGATCTCTTGTTGTTGCAGTACGAGCAACAATTGGCTGAACAGAGAGAGAGAGAGAACCGAGGATGACACTGAAAAGGAGCTTATCTTGACGTTTCCAAGCCGCAAGGTTTGGATTTGGTTGAGATGCACCAGTAGAGGTGGTGACGTTTTCAGCAGGCGTTTTGTCTTCGTCGTCGATGAAGACATGAAGGTCATGAGCCTCAAGAAGAGATCTGATCTGTAAGCGCCAAGTAATGAAATTATTTGGCGTGAGTTTGGTGATGTTGGCCATGTTGAGGGAGATCAAGGTTTTGTGAGGCTTGGATATGTTAAAGACAGGGGAGGATTCAGCAGAGGTAGAGGAGACTTCGGATGTCATGATGAACAGAGAAATTGCAGAGAAAAACAGAGGAGAGAAAAAAAAAGATCGGTGAGAACAGAGGAGAAAAAGAGATCGGTGAGAGAGTTTTAGAGGTTTTGTAGGTTTTTGGATCAGTGCTCTGATACCATGTAGAAGTTTGTGGAAGATGATTTTATTAATCTCATGACCAACATATTTATACAAGAGTTTGTAGTTATCACAAACATAAGATAAGGTAAGATCTTTATATAATAAGTACTACATAAGATTGAACGTAATCATATCTACACTAATAAATACTATACAAATATTAACTTTTCATTTAACTCGATCTCGGAATCTCGGAGATCCCCTAATAGTTGTTGTTGTAGAAGAGTCTGCTCTGGTTCTTGGTCATATCATATGATTATTACTCTTCGTTTTTGTTTTTGGTGAATTGGGATGTTTCCTTTTGTGCAGTACGAAGTCAATGAGAGAAGATGGAGGGTACGAG
Organism: Camelina sativa; assembly: GCF_000633955.1. Classification (NCBI taxonomy): domain Eukaryota; kingdom Viridiplantae; phylum Streptophyta; class Magnoliopsida; order Brassicales; family Brassicaceae; genus Camelina; species Camelina sativa. Next base: position 3,435,019 of record NC_025692.1, on the reverse strand, counting down.
GTCATAAAGAAAGCAATTGAGAAGCTTGGATTGCGTCACAAGGAACACATTGCTGCTTATGGTGAAGGCAACGAGCGTCGTCTCACAGGAAAACATGAGACCGCCGATATCAACACTTTCTTATGGGTAAGAATCTTAACTAAACTCATTATAAGCCTATTTAAAACAGTGACATGATTTGGATTTTGTTCACATGAGCCTACTACTAAACTGGTTTATTACAGGGTGTGGCAAACCGTGGGGCATCAATTAGGGTTGGCCGTGACACTGAGAAGGATGGAAAAGGATACTTTGAAGACCGTAGGCCAGCTTCGAACATGGATCCTTACACTGTGACCTCCATGATTGCTGAATCCACAATCCTTTGGAAACCATGAAAGAAGAAACCTTGAGCTTCAAGGAATCTTTAAAATCAGTTCATCATGTTCATTCTTCTATGGTCTTTTTCTCGTTATGAAACTGTTCTCATGTGTTCTTCGTTTCNACCAACATATTTATACAAGAGTTTGTAGTTATCACAAACATAAGATAAGGTAAGATCTTTATATAATAAGTACTACATAAGATTGAACGTAATCATATCTACACTAATAAATACTATACAAATATTAACTTTTCATTTAACTCGATCTCGGAATCTCGGAGATCCCCTAATAGTTGTTGTTGTAGAAGAGTCTGCTCTGGTTCTTGGTCATATCATATGATTATTACTCTTCGTTTTTGTTTTTGGTGAATTGGGATGTTTCCTTTTGTGCAGTACGAAGTCAATGAGAGAAGATGGAGGGTACGAGGTCATAAAGAAAGCAATTGAGAAGCTTGGATTGCGTCACAAGGAACACATTGCTGCTTATGGTGAAGGCAACGAGCGTCGTCTCACAGGAAAACATGAGACCGCCGATATCAACACTTTCTTATGGGTAAGAATCTTAACTAAACTCATTATAAGCCTATTTAAAACAGTGACATGATTTGGATTTTGTTCACATGAGCCTACTACTAAACTGGTTTATTACAGGGTGTGGCAAACCGTGGGGCATCAATTAGGGTTGGCCGTGACACTGAGAAGGATGGAAAAGGATACTTTGAAGACCGTAGGCCAGCTTCGAACATGGATCCTTACACTGTGACCTCCATGATTGCTGAATCCACAATCCTTTGGAAACCATGAAAGAAGAAACCTTGAGCTTCAAGGAATCTTTAAAATCAGTTCATCATGTTCATTCTTCTATGGTCTTTTTCTCGTTATGAAACTGTTCTCATGTGTTCTTCGTTTCAAAATGTTTGATTTTCAAGTCTTAAAATTGTTTCTGAGAATAATAGTTCTCCAACTTTTACTTCATTATGTTTCTAATTAAAACCTCTACAAAATTCAGATTATAAACCGAATTGAACTTACCTGAACTATTTGTTTTTACTGAAAGTTTGAAACCATAAACAAAACCTAAACGAACCAATTACATTCGAACTGAATAAACGGAATTTAATTAACTGTATCATCCTTAACCAAAAATTTTAATTTTGTCAAGAAAAAAAAAGGAAAAACATATAAAATTCAGTGGGTCAAATTTAAAAAAATGAATAATCGTAAACACAAAAATTGCAAATATTTCAGACTTCTCCGTTACTAGTCGGCCCAAACTAGACATTACAAAAGATGGATAGAGAAAACTTATATCTAAAGGTTATAAATTGGATGATTTATGTTTAAACACATTAATTTTATTGGGCCCATTGTAATTATATGGACTCAAATATGCAATATACAAATATAGAAAGCCTTCACGATACAACAAGATAGAAGACACGAAATCAAAGTACACTAATCTTATGCTATTTTTGATACTTGGAACAAACTTCTTGAAACTCTGATATAAATTTTTTCTTATATTTGGGTTTAAACTATTATTATTAGTAGCCTAGTATCATAAAGAACCTATATAAGTTGGTTGCGGCTTGATGTTTTTGTTAATACTGTACTTCTCTTTATGGAAATATGAATAAACTTTAGTTTTGATCACCAAAATTTTGTTTTATTTACGTTATTCAAAACAAAGTAGGCTTGATTTCCATTCAATATATTGGTTTTCTCGTCCCAATNAAAAAAAAAAAAAAAAAAAAAAAATCCAACAAATTATCTAAACTAATCCGGGATGCATTGGTCCGAATAAAACTTTTATTTTGTAATTCAATGGTTGAAGACTCGTGTTGTTAGTCCATGTTAAGATTAGGTGTCGTTCATTATGGTTCCAAAATATCTTCTTTAAAAAAAAAATCTACATAGTGAAACAAATAAATAAAGTTCGGAAGAAGCTATGTGAAATTGTGAAGTGAATCCTTTGGGAGTTGAAATAAGTAAAATAAAAAGTAGAAGAAGAAGTAAATGCTTTGAGGGAATTGAAAACAAACGAGTCAGCAAAAGTTAGTATAAAGTTACTGTGGTATGTGTTGTGTGTGTATATAGGACAATGCAATGCATGCATGCATTCGATTATCATTTAGTCATTATACCTTCATCATCGTGCAGCTTTTTTAACTTTTGCTTTTTTTCTTCCCTTGACTTTATCTTTTACTTATTTTAATTTGTCAGAAACAAATAATACGACTACATATATAAGTGAGAACGCAGAGGGAAAAAAAAGCTTTGGGAAAAGCACTTTGTTTATTGAATATTTACTTTTTTCTCTTCTACTTTTTAACAGCTTTAGAGATACAGAGAGAAAAAAAAAAAACAAATTCCAACTCAATAAAAAATTTTCACTAGTTATTAATGCTCTCTATCTCTTACAAAATAAAAGAAAAATATAAAAATATAAAGGAGCAATCATAAAGCAATCGATTACAAAATGATTTCATCACCTCTCACATCAGGCTATCTTTTCTGCAATGGGCAGAAAAGTCCTGTGCCCTTCTGTCTCTTCACATTTATCACTCTTTTTACATTGAATTGCCCCTTTTCATCGTAAAAAAAAAGAATTGCTCCTTTTCTTCCTCTCTCCTTCTTGCTCTCTCTCTCTCTCTCAACCTTAAACTTACATCAATTAATTAAGATTTTGATCCATTTATGCTGACTTTGCATATTGGAATTTTGAGATATTCCAACATTTATGTCAATTTCAATTTTTATTTTGTGCCCACTTTTTTAACATCTTGCGAAAAAGCTCATTTAGATTTCACACCTACTTAGAAAAATCCATATCAACGTACCCATAAATTTGATGGGTTTATAGATAGAGTTGTTATAAAAACTCTCATAAATGTGACGTGCTTATAGATTGTGTGTTGTTGATGTATATTATCGCCTTTCTTAATCATTCATTTGCAGCACATGATTCATCATACGGTTGAATATTAGACTATCTACGAGAAATATCTTACCAAATAATTAATAATTTTCTAAACACTAGAAACATTCAGGTTTAACAAAATCAAGAATCTAAAAAAAAAACACTTCGGCTAATAATTATGTTTTTCATGCAGTGTTAATAGAATTTTTTTTTTTATCATAGAGGCTTGAGAAAATGTTTATATAGTTACCATTTTTTCGTAACCTTGGATAATCAAGTCAGCATCGGACTTGACGTATATGACTACACTAGATCATGGAACATAGTCTAAGCATAACAGACTTAAGCCACAACGCAAATATTTTGGGTAAGGCAGTCCGAACAAAAACACTTAATTAGTCCACCGGATATTCGACGAGGGGTCAAACTTCAATTTGCAACACAAAGACCGAGCCACACGCCATTGTCCCGACTGTCACAACGTGCCACAACTTTGTTCTAAGTGAGAGGAAATGGATATATTACCTCATAAAGTTACAAATTTTGCTATTTGTACTATATATCGGAAATTTAAATCTACAAATATTCAGCAATTCTTAATCAACATTCACATTCATAATAATCCATCTATTAGGTTGTGGATGTATATCAGTCCATGTGTAACAACCGAAACATTTCAAACCTGTATTCAAAATTAATAAATAGAGAACCGAGACATGGGGTTGGGAGAATAATAATAGAATAAAAAACCGGTATGATTTGGAACCTAGTCGGTATGGTAAGTACAATATATGAATTATATAGTTACGAGATGTTGGTGGGTGTCACAGTACATTCTTTGGTGTTGTGTGCTCTTTCACCCTCATAATATTCTAGCTTTATTTATTAATCATGATAAAAATATATAGAGATAGAGAATTTGACGTTACATATATATTCAACAAATTTTTATATAAAGATATGGACCCCCTAATGAACAATGTACATCACATCTCTCTCTCTATGACTGTTGTTGGTTAATGAGACAACTACAACACCTTCATGCCACATCTCATTCTTCCCCAATCTTCGGTCTTGTCCATTGCATTTGAACCAACCCATGGTACAATTTGCCAATTTCTTAGGCCCCATCTTTTTTTTTTCGTTTCTTCAAAATAATTTCTATAGAAGGGAACACAATTGGCATACGGTAGCCGATTTGAGGCCAGATAAATAATATGTAGCATAAATTTTATTCTTTTAAATATTAACATTAATCAATTCCAATAAAGATACATATAGAAATAACTCTCTATCAATATCGAAGTTCTAAGTAATCAATAGTAACAATATAGAGATAGTTTTGTCAATTACAAATATAAATTACATACTTGAACTGGAAAATGAAAACACGAGAAAATAATTTACAAAGGAAACCGAACAATTATGGAGTCTAGCAATATGATTATATATACATAGTAACAATTTTGTTCTCTGCATTTCATAAAAATATCGTTTTATGATTTTACCTTTATTTTATAAACAAAATAAATATGTCTTTTAGTTATCTTTGATAAGTTATTTAATTTGTTAGAGTGTCAGTTCAATACATAAAATTGAATTTTTAGTTTCAGTCCGTATATATATTACTATTGAAAATTGTTCAAATTTATTACGTACCTTACAACAAATATTATGGGCCATATATATTATATAAACTGGTACTAGCTAGTGAAACCGAAATAAAATTTACTTTCCAATAAATTATGAGAACTTTTTTATAAATTTATTTTGTAAGTACATATTGAATATCTTTACCACATTCCGAAATAGTGTCACTGTTTAAACAAATTTGAATGTTTTTAATAATATTTATTTTTAATTAGAATGCATCATTATACTCAATTTTTTCTCTCATCAGGCTAAGCCGTGCCAGTGTGCAATTTCATTATCTGTGATAGGAATTATATGTATAGCTTCTTTAGCTATAACTTTAGAAAAATCTAAAAAGGTGGTAATAATGTCAACCTTTTTCTTGTTTCTTTCTTTTTTAGATTGGAAGGGAATGAAATAATTTAATTCACAACTCTAGAAATTTTGCTATTTGCATATCCTAAAGTTGTGGGTCCAAAATAACCCTAAGATCATATTTCAAAATACGTAAAGCTTAAAAGTATGTTTTGGGTGTTTCTTTAAACAAAATATGAAAGATTTTAGTACTCGCTTTATTCTCCAATTAGAATGGCCACTTGAGAGTTGAGAAGGATATTTGTGCACGCTGAAAGTGAAAGGAAAGAAGAAAAAACTGAAAATAAAAGTGAAAATCATATTATATATCATTGTTAATGTGACAATGATGAATAAATAATGTTGGGCTATTCCCATGTAAAATACCAAAAATCAATTAATGCTCAGTTTTTTTTTGAAAAGCTTGACGGTTGATGTTCAAATCGGTCACAATTAGAATGTTTAAATTCGGTAAAAGGATGGTTGAAGTTTTCTTCTATTAATCGGTATCGAAGCACAAAAGATGGGTTACAATACAACTTAGACGAGTTAGCAAGTAATGAACTAGTTTAGAATGGACGAGTCATCGAATCCTTCGCTTTTAACCTTTAACGGGTAAACAGCCTTGTCTCTCCTTTTTTCTGCCCCCTTTGATCAAACGCCGTGCGCCCGCTTTTATAGGGAACTGTGTCGGTTCGTCCATTACAAAGACCAAAATACCCCTTCCCTTCCTGAAGGTTTACTTGGGCCTTTTTATGGGCTGGACCTTTTGTTAGGTTACGGGCCTACCCCTAACAGTAGCCCCCCTCACCCCTAGTTTGTAGTTTTTAAACGAAGAACTATGTCGGGGATCGAACCTACGACCTTTCTTTTCCGTTGGAGTCCGTCGCGGAAATCCAACTTGCCTGAACGGGCGTGGGCCTTCACTCTTGGTCGTTGGGATGATGATCTTTAGACAAGGTTCGAGGAAGCGAAAGGTCGCGCGTGTGATTACGCGGTTTTCGATGTTTTGGGGTCGAATCATCGTATGCAGTTCTTGACGCGCGTGAGATCCGGAAACTGTACCGTCGCCGAACGCGTACTGCAATGATTGCGTCTCTAGAATCTTCCTTCCTTCCATATAAATACCGCTTCTCCACCCTTCCCTTCTTATTTCATCTTCTCGAGCTTTGCTTCCCTCACTCAGGTATTCTTCCTTTCTATTATCTCGTCTCTTTTTGTCAGTTCGTTCGTACTTCGTATTTTTCATTATGACATCCTCCCAATCCGTATCCTCCGATCCTTCTGCCGCTAGTCACCTTCGACGAGCTACCTCCTCCAAATCTGGTGGTTCGGCCAGATCTATTCGTCGCAAGGTTTGGTCTCCGGTTTCTTCCGATTCATCGTCGACGGATTCAGATATCGCTCGGCTTGCCACGATTCAACACCGCCTTTCTTCCGACCCAGCCATTTCAAGCTCGTCGGGACTTCCTTACAAGATCCCTTCCTTGGTTGGCGAGCCGTTAACCGATGACCCGTTCTTTCCCGAGGAGATTGATTTTCCTCCGCCGGTTGAAGGCGCCTTTGCACATGTTGGTAGATCGACGCTGAAGACTGATTCGGCGATCGACGCGGTTTGCATTGGGAAGTTGGGCACTAAGCCAAACATTCTAATTCCATCTCCGGTTCAACGTCCCTCGGATGCTCCTCCCGGCTTCTTATGTCTCTCGGAGAAATTCTTTACTGAGTGTGGGCTCACTTTTCCTCTTTCCTCTTTCTTGATGACGTACTTTGCTCGGCGTAAGGCGGCCATTTCTCAATTTACCCCAGCAACTTTTCGGAACATCGTGGGTCTCTCGATTATGACCGAGGCTGCAGGAGTCGAGCTGACTTGCGACCATTTGGAAGAGTTGACGATTCTGAATCTGTCAAATCGGACTAAATCTCCCGGAATTTATTATCTGGGTTCGGCAAAGAATACGACCCTCGTCGAAGGAGCCAAGGGAAAAACGTATAATTGGAAAGGCTCATATTTTTTTCTGGAAGTTACTCCTGGGGTTCTAGAGGACCCGTCCATTCCTTGGTTTTCTGGGTGGAACCCTTCACCCGGTAGCTGACCGTTCTTGTTTAACTATCTTTCTGTTCTTGGTCGGGCTTTGGTTTTACCTAATCCCCCTTGGGTCATCATCTTTTTGTAGTTGTCGTCTCAAGGTGTCTTCTTCCATATCCTCATACTCTTCAAGCTGAGGTTAACGCGATCAAGCTCCTTTGTCCCTACGTCTGGCCGGGTACCGAATTGAAGAAAGGTCGTCCAAGGAAAATACCAGCTTCGTCGAGGAAGAAAGGTAACTTGATGTTGCCCTTGCCTAAAACTGTTTCTATTGTCCACGATTTTAGCCGAAACAGTGGGGAGACTGAACAAAAATGTTCCCGACGTATCTGCTCGCTACCGTCGGGTTCCAGAGTCTTCTTCCTTGCCTCGTTCGACTCCTCGCTCGGAGTCCCGTCCCGAAACTCATCCTGCCGACATTGGTTCGATCCAGAGAGTTCCTTCCCAGTCTCATCGGTCGGTCGAGACTTCTCTGAGACAGCCTTCTAAGATTCTTCCTCCAAACCGTCACATCGGGCCTGCCGAGACGCTCCCGAGAAGGAAGACAGGCGAGGCTCCTCATCGTCACGCTGAGGTTTCTAAAAGTCCTCAGAAGAGGAAAGAGGGATCAGGCCAAGAGCGACTAGATCCTTCAAAGAAGCAAAAGGCGTCTGATTATAGCTCGAGCTTCACTCACTCCTCCTCAGCTCTTCCTTTTCCGGACGACCCTCAATCCTGCGCCGAGCTTTTTCGAAAGATTCATTTCGGTGCAGGTCACATACTTCCTGCTGAGAGGATAAAGGAAGAGGATGCGGTTACTGACGTGGCCCAAACCGCTTTTGAGGTTCGTCAGATTTACCGATCCCATATGAAGTCCTCTCGTCCTTTTTTTTTTTTTTTACACTCGTTCTCTTTTTTTTGTTTTTTGCAGCTTATTGCATGAACTAATAGTTTGGCTTCGCGCTACGATCGTCGCGTTCGTGATCTGGAGGGCGATCATCCGAGGCGTCGAGTTTGGCTGAGAGGGTTAAACGTCTCGAGGCCCAGCTTGGGGAGGCGGTTAAATCTAATCAAAGGTTGAGCAATGAGGTTGCGAAGCTTGAAGACCATCAACGCAGATTAGTCTCGGAGAGGGATGGTCTTATGCAAAAGCTCGAGGCGTCAGACGCCTCTTGTAGCAGGCTGCAGCTTACCCTCAGCTTGGAGAAGAAGAGGCTCAGAGATCGGCGTGAGGAGTTCGGGTACTTTGAGAGGATTAGCGCATTTACTAAGTTGAGCGCTCGTGTGCAAAAGCTGCTAGCCAAACACAAGAGGTATGCTGACGTAGTCATGGCATATAGGGAAAATTTCCTAGAATATAATCAAGCTGTTGGAAACGTCCAGATGCTCGAGACGCTCGTCGCCGAAGGTCAAATTTCGCTAACCACCGATGGGGTCAAGGAGGGGATTGTCGCCGTGATGTCTCAGCTGAAGGACGAGGTGGAAAGTATTGAGCTTCCGGACATTGCCGATGTTGATTTCGATGTTGCTTCGGTTTTTGTTGAGCCTCTCCCCTCTGTCCTAGTTTGAGTCGCTTCTCCTGAGAGCGGGAGTGACGAGGATCGTGACGAGGAGGTTGAGGGCGAAGGGTCTGATAGTGGGGAGGCCGAGGCTGATGTGACCGAGCAACAGGTTGAAAAAGATGCGAGCGCTCCGAATGAAGAACGTCCTGCTGATGGACGTCCTCTGACTCCTTGCCGCGAGTCTCCAGTCGATGGTCTTGTTTCATAAATTGTTTTACTCGTTATCGTTCCTGCCGTGTTTGGGGTTGGCTCCTGTGTACGCTTACTTTTGCGCCGTGTTTTGGGGTTGGCTCTCGTATGTTAAACTGTCGTTGTCGGGTGTTGGCTCCTTTTGAATTTTATTATCGTTTTGCGTATTGATTACTTGTCATTTAATGGTTGTGATTTCCAAGGCGTCTGTTACTGGTCGCCTATCTTTGGAAATTGTGCTTCATACCGTATAACTAATCCTTCAATCTCTGCCAAATTCATTTCGTGTTTTTCTTTGGCGATTTGCTCTGTCTTTTGTGTCTAGGGAAAGGTTGTTCTGATGCCGGTAACGACGAGGTCGGCGTGGTTGCGGAGAGAGCGGGCGACATATTATGAGGTTCGACGAACTTCCGCTCCGAGCTTGATTACTATCATGCTCGCATTCAGCAGCTGAGGGATTACATCATTGCTACGCATCGTTCATTCGAGCGTTACTTTGGTTTTTGTCGTGTAGACAGGATCGTAGAATGTCTTGAAGTGTTGACCAACGAGGGGCTCTTTGTTCCGACGTGGCAATGGGAACGACTACAGGACGAGCGTTCTTGTCGTGATACCTGACCTTGAGTCTATTGGTCGAAAGCCGTTTGAAGAACGTGCTGAGATCGTTGCTTGTCGGACTCGTATCGACGTGTTGTGTCGTTATATTAGTCAACTGGACGGCACGAGGCACTACTTTGATGAGAGCAATCGCGCCGAGGGGATTTGTGCGTATCTGGACGAGATGGTCGCTAATGGTGCTAACGTCCCAATGGTCGTGTTGAAAGATGTGAAGGAGTCATGCCGTTACTGGCAGACGACAATCGGTGGGTTAGAGTTCGTCACTCCGTCCGACTCCGATCTTGGAATTGAATGATTGTTTTTCTATTCCCCTTTTTTTTATGTGCAAAAGCGGGATCGTTTTTTTTTTAACACTATTGTCGTCGTTCGAATAAAGTCTTTATATTATTTTTATATCGCAGCTCGGCTTGGATTTGTAGGATTAGGCGCGACTCGTGATTGTCGGCTTACCCCTTTTTTGCGAGTTGCGACTCGGCTTTTATAGAGTTAGGTGCGATTCATGAATGTCGGCTTACCGCTTTTTTGCGAATTGCGACTCGGCTTTTATAGAGTTAGGTGCGACTCATGATTGTCGGCTTACCCCTTTTTGTGAGTTGCGACTCGGCCTTTATAGAGTTAGGTGCGACTCATGAATGTCGGTTTACCCTTTTTTTGCGAGTTTCGACTCGGCTTTTATAGAGTTAGGTGCAACTCATGATTGTCGGCTTACCCCTTTTTTGCGAGTTGCGACTCGACTTTTATAGAGTTAGGTGCGACTCATGATTGTCGCCTTACACCTTTTTTGCGAGTTGCGACTCGACTTTTATAGAGTATGTTAGAACGTCGATTCAATCATAAAAGGAAAATATATTACTGGTAGTTGGGTCCCGTAAGACGGTACTGCCTACGTACACCCCGATCAGGAGGGATCAAGCCGCTCGTAGTTCACATTACATGATTGTTCAAAATAGAAAGAGCAAGCTGATCATNTTTTTAGTAGTAGTAACGCTTTAAATGCATGGAGTTCCAAGACCTTGGTACAGGTTCGCCGCTCATTGTTAAAAGTTCGTAAACGCCAGGGTGAACGATCTTGGATATTTGGTATGAGCCTTCCCAGTTGGCTCCCATCTTGCCGGCGTTAGGCTCGGCGGTATTCTCGAAGACCTTTCTGAGGACGAGGTCTCCTTTGTCGAAGTGTCGGTTATGGACCTTCTTGTTGTAGTATTTCACTGCGGCGAGTTGATAGTTCTGAATTCGTAGCAGCGCTTTGTCGCGTTTTTCTTCCAACTCGTCGAGTCGATCGAGGAGCATTTGACTGTTGAGTGCGGTATGTTGGACGAGCATTGTTCGTCGAAGGCTCGTACTGCCGATTTCAGCAGGTGCCATTGCTTCCATCCCATAAGCCAGAGAAAACGGAGTTTGGTTGGTAGCTTGTCGTGGGGTTCGTCCATTACAAAGACCAAAATACTCCTTCTCTTCCTGAAAGTTTATTTGGGTCTTCCTATGGGCTGGGCATTTTGTTAGGTTACGGACCTACCCCTAACATTGATCCCTAACATTGACGCATAAGTCAATACTAAATTTTTATGACCATGTTTTCCATCAGATTAGTCTAATAATTGACACTTTGAAATAATATATCTAGAAAGTGAAACCAACATTCTTTGCAATCTTTTACACCTACGGTTTGTAAGAAATTATGTACAGTAAATAGTAGACTCACCATATTAAAAATTTATGAATAATAAAAGTCGAGGTTATATGATTTTAATACATACTGTAGTAAATTATTTTTTAGAGGTTTATTCTCTTAATACGAATTTACACAATTTGGTTAGTTTTAATGGCTCAATACTAAGAAATATTAAGTTCAGTGAGATAACACACAAGAAAACACTTTCACAAGACGCTCCAATGGGGTCGATTATTTCTTATATATTCCTTGATCATTATCTCTCAATAAGAAAATGAGCAAATGAATATTTCAGTCCAAAGCTTTTTTTTTTTCTCTCAATTTTTCCATAATGGTAACAGAATGCAAGAAACATGTAGGTCCATTACAAAAAGTTAAATTAATACTCAACATACATATAGACAGAGGACGACAGCTGGGTTTATTAGGCAGCTATATAGTCTTCTTGCCTTTTGCCCTACTTGAATAATTTTTCACTAAACACACACTCTTTATTCATTTGTCGATCTACATATACAACCATAAATTCATTTATTTTGGAATCGAAATTCGTAATGAATTTCAGATCTACAACTACCAAATATAATTAATTAAAATGTACCCAGAAAATCAATGTCTGAAATTTACCGATAGAGCATATTTTTGCTTATGTGATCGACTATATGTATTACACAGTATATGTATATAACCTAAATGGAGTTTATTGATTGATTTTTAAAGTTTTTAAGAGTATATATATATTCCATTGTTTCGTTTATAAATTATAAACGTTTATGTATATCTGTTATTATATACAGTGAATTGAAGTAGAGAAATCGAGTTAAACCTTAAGCTCTGATAGTTAATGAAATGATTTTGTCAAATTTGAAGTCATGGACCGATTGTAGAAAAAACGTAAAGAACTTGCCTCATTTTAGTAAGAAAAAAAAAAGTATTTATGTGTTTGCTGAGAATATTCTTTGTTTTTGCAAGAAAGTCGTCATCCTCTACGACTACAAACCAACCTTTTGAGGCTAAAAAAAACAAACAAACCTGTTTTAAAGATAAATAGTTTATATCTTTGCAATACTTAATTCAGGAAACTTTCAAATTTTAGAATAGGAAAAAGAAAAGAACACAGTATGGTTTAAGACAAGATGCAGATTTTTCATATACTACAAGAAAAATAAATAAAATGATTGAAAAATAAAATAAAATAGAATGTGTGACAAAGAGATATGAACGTCAACGGATTGGTAGAATCAACGGAGACTTTCATTCTCCGATATATTCCAAAAAGGTGTAAATTATTAATTTTAGACAATATGGAACCTCACGTTCTGTTGGATCCATTTAATGCGTGCAGTGATAAGTTTATTTTTATTTGATGAATAAATTAAAAAAAATCAGAAAAGGTTAAAACAAAACAGCATTAATTGTTTAATTACTTGTCATATTGGATCTCACTCACCGACGTATGTTCGTGTCCATGCATTATATTATCACACGTTTAGAGATCCATCTACTCGTCACTTTATTCAGATTTAGTAATAATGCTTTTTCTTATAAAAAAAACAACAAATAATGATAATTCTTCAATTATTTATATACTAACATTTATTTTATTATTCTCTCTTATGCAGTTATTTGTTATTCTACATTCTCTTTTGATTTTTTTTTCCCTCTTTTGAATCTTGATAGCTCCGAGTTTTAATTCGAATAAGCAACTGTAGTTATGCAAAATTAAATACAACATCAAATCCTTAAATATCAAATCACACAAAATTAACGAGAATATAAATTAGCTAGGAGCCCAAGACTATAATAAATGTGTTTTATAGTATTAAAAAAATTCGTATGGATAGTAATAGAATAAACAAACCAAGTGTAAAAAAAAACAGACATTAGAGAATTCAGAGTGATTCATGCATGATACATGCAAAAATAGATAAGTCATCAGAAAACATTAAAAAGCTATTATAGAATTGAAATCACATAATTTGACTAACGTGTTTTATTAGAAATTAATCTAATATAAAGAGAAATATCCTAAAATAGCACTAAAACAAGTTTTATGGACAGATATAACACAAATTTTATAAATTTTTAAAAATATCACAATTTAATATATTAAAATATTTAAAATTAATTTTTAGATTTTTTTTTTTAGGTTTGGGTTTTCAATTTTACATTTAGAGTATAGTTTTGAGGGGTAGGATTTAGTATTTTGAATTTAGGTTTTAATTTTGAAAGATTAATTGATGCTATTTTTGGAATTTTAGACATGTTGTGCAAAGTTTGAAAAAAACTTATTTTGGTGCTATTTTTGAGAATCTCCCTATAAAAAATCTATAACTCGTAAACTGGCCTTTAAACTCAAAATCTGTGACTAACCAGTTTCAAAATTCATGCATGGTCGGACGGATATTTTATTGATGCTAACTGCTTCTAATCGTGAATCAAAGAGATTCGGATACCCGATCGGGTTCGGGTAATATCCGAACTCGAATGCCAACTCGAACTAATCCGAATTAAATGTAAAAATATGCATCTAAAGATATTTGAACCCAGAACCTTGAGCATTTAAGGGTGTATCTTTAACCATTTTACCATCTTAGTTTCTTTGTCCTAACATGAAACGTTAAATTTTTATATATATACAAGTGTTCTAAAATTTATATATAAATAAAAATGAGCTTATTTTATGTTCATGGTTTGTTTGAGTTCGGGTATATACCTAAATTACCTGAACGGATAATATCCAACCCGATAGTATAAAAAATCCGAACGGGTTCTATATGTCTAAACCCAAAAACCCGAAAACCCAAACACCCAAAAATCCGAAAACCCAATAATAGAAATATTATACTATGTGATTTAGTTGCTTTTTTATACAATATTATTATTATTATTATTATATTTTTTTTTTTGTAAAATTGCAACCTAGCTATGTTTCAAAATTTTCACGAAAACACTAAATAAATGAAGTTCTCGTCGTTCTAAATTACACAATTCCACAATGCTGCCAATGTTTTTATGTTAGCAACGATATGGGGTTTTCTATGTATACAACGCATTTTAATTTTTAAGCAACTATTTGAAAAAAGAAAAATCTTAATTTGATCGGATGCTTTCAGACTTACGAATCACATTCTATCATATTTGTTTTTCAAGATTTGTTATAAAGTTGAATACTTGTAACAAGACTTTATTTTTGGTGAAATTCTAATCTACTGACAATAGTCAAAACTCAAAATTATTAAATTAATGCGAAATGCACGTAGCAAAAGGCATATGGAAAGCAGATTTGAACTTATTAAGACATACATGACCTACATTAATTATATCTCTGAAATTAGTAACTTATCAATGGAAGACACGTGGGCATTTATTTGGTAGGAAATAATAGAGATTCTGCAATTAAAAAATATACATATATCTATGTATATATTATTAATAAATCTAAAGAAACTTAAAGTAAGCCATTTTCAACAATTTGCTTGTGGCCTAGTTCAATATATAATACAAATATTTGGCATATATCTGCCTTTTTGTACAAGGAATTTTACTTCTTAGACAAGTGGGCTACTCTATTTTTGTTTTCTTGCTCGTAGGCGTAGGAGACTAATTTGTTTTACATTTGCTATTAATTAACGTTACTTCTCTTGACATAATTTAAATTGGTTTATGTTGTTTATATAGTTCATTACGTATATAAATATCGATCATAATAAATTTTAGCATCTGTATGATGAAAATAAAGAAACAAGTGGAAAGGGGAAGAATTTGAACAAGGTTTTCCCTTCACACTCTTAAATCATAAGGTTATTTTATATTTTATCTGTTTACTTGAAATTAAGTAAAATAATTAGTTATATGCATATTAAATCATTTATATAATGAAATTATAATAATATACATATAGGTTAAATTTAGTTAATATTATTTTAGTAATAATATCATAGCGATATAATATTATTTTAGTATAATCAGTGTGCAAAGAATTAGACCTAGTTTGATGGATAACAATGTCATTCAAAACAGACATACATTATCATTCCTAAATGGACAATCAATTCGTAAATTCAAATTTGTCCTAACTTAAAAAGTATTTACATTCGTTTACTTTGAAATCGTTGTAAACAAAGTTTCTGATAATCTGTTTAAACCAAAAAGACTATAAGAACGGTGACAACATAATTTTAACTATCATAGCCCATTCATAACAATTTTCTTCGTAGACATAAAAAGACAGAGAAAAATATATCCATTTTTATATAAGTATGATGAGTTTTATATCTATCCGCTGCCTAAATTGAATACTTTTTGGAATTTTCTAAGACATTGAGATATTGATAACGGATAGAATAAAACATAAGAGCATAAGGAAAGCTTATGTCCTTCGAGAAATTAATGGGGCACAGAATCCGATCAAAACGTTAATAACTAAGCCAAAAATCAAGCTTCGTTTCTCTCTAGTTTCAATGTTCCTTTAATTAACTAAACCGAAAAAAAGTTTAGTTCCCAATATAGGAATTCATGGATCAGTTAATACTAGTACTACTGTATTAATTAATGACAATCCTTTGGGTGTGAGCCTAGCTAGGGGTTTTAATTAAAAACTAAAATAATTTTTTCAAAAGTAGTATAAATGTAGCTCGTCAAGGGACAAAAAAAAGGAATAATTCGTTCATTAGAAAACTAAATATTAGGTTTGGAATATAATAGTACGAGTTAATGAACTCAACTTTCTATTAACTAAAGATAAAAAGAAAATTTGTTTACGTAGTCTAGAGGTTTTAGAAACTCAACTCAAAATTAGAATGGATCTCGTTCAATATGAGTATTGGTAGGGTTGTATATAAGTTGTAACTAGTATTATTGTGTTTAATTAAAACTTTTTTTTTTGAAATAGATTCTTAATGTCTTATTTAACTCACATGCAAGCAAAACGTATAAAAACTGCAAGCGCATACTGTACAAGCTTTACTTTTCAGTATTTAATTATATTTGTACCTTACAAGTAAAATACTAGTATACTGTATTAGTAGCGCATAAAATCACATTAATTTTTAATTTTGGTGATATACGTACATAGGTTCACACGTAATTCTTGTTTTTATTTCAAGCATTTATGATATATCGAGATGTTATGTATTTGGTCATCATGTGAAGAAAGAATACTTAAAACTTTTTTACTTAGAAGACAATTCAAAGAAATATATAAAATAGTTACTATTCAATTGAGAAGGAATATTTGGGAGAATGAAATGGGAATTAGAAGCAAATCTTTAGGTTCTTTAGGGTTTACTTGTTTTGTTTACTCAGGGAAACAAACAAAATCTACTTTATGGCTGAATAATTTCTTAGGTCTAATATATATATTTTAATTTCATGTATATTCTTAAACACATGTTACGTTACAATTATTGATCGAATTCTTCTTTATATGACACTTGGTTTATATACACACACACATACGGAGCGCCTTGTATTTTGTACACACGAATGTGTATATGTGTAACATTTGAAGAGAAAAAGGTACTTTGTTAGACAATACTTTTTTGTTTCTACCTTTGGAAGACAAAACACAGAGTATATATTTCATATTAAAAGTGGGACAAAATATTAAAACAAATGAAACTTTAACAATAAAATTATCCAATGTTTGATAAACAGCAATTTAAAATCAAATAAAATAGCAGATAGAGTCAAGTTGACAAAATCTTGTAAAATTAATTATAAACAAAAATGGGAAAACATGAATATAAAAAGATGTGTATAGTATGCAAACAGTGTATTCTATTTAAGCGATTTTTTTTTTAAAAGATTAGTACGTAATATTAAATAAAATGAAGTGTTTAAAAAACAGCAAATTACTTTGAACTGGCTCTAATAGACTACACAAATCGGTCAAACAAGTACCCTATTGTTTCTTTCTACAGTCACATCTCTACGAACTAAATTGTCGATACGACCTATTCATAAACTCAAGAACGTACTGATATTTAATGTATATTTAACTCTTTAGGTATAGTTGAACAATCTACGGTCAGAAACTTGAATTTGTTTGATTCCAAAATCGTATAAAGAATTATTAATAAATAAATACTAGTACTAAAGAAAAGATGTGAAGTGAATAGAGTGAAGTGAGAAGCGAAGAGAGTGGGGGAGAAAATAAAAAAGGAGTCAGAGAGGAGACAGTCTCTTTCTCTCTCTCAACATATGTATCCCGTCGTCTCCGGGGTACCAAAATCAAAGCACTCAATTCTTTACTTTTTTTTCCTTATTACATATTATATATATATATATAGTCTTGTGTTTGTTTTTTTCTTCTTGTTATTTATTTATTTTTAACTTTGGCTTTTGCTTTGACTATAGATTAGATACGACAGAAGAGAGCGACCCTTTATTCTCTCTCCTCTTGTACTCTTCTTACAACATTTTTAATCTAATATTCTTCATGATAATCTGTGAACATTATTATTGTATTAATTTTTTAAATATCACCGGAGTTTTTGATTTATCACTCAAATTGTTAAGGTTTACTACTAGTATAAGATATATTGGATATAAGTATAACTACACACACTGTTAAAAATGTGTATACTGTATAATTTTTATCTATTAATATGGTCGACTATAACTTAAATTCCTATTAAAGTATTAGAAAATACAATTTAATTAGTTTGTATATATTACATAAAAATTATTTCTTTCAATTTATATATACAATTTAGTTTGTATATATCAAACGAGTAAATTATAGGGAAAAAACTAATTTATGACTTGCTAATTACTTCAACGAAATCAAGTAATTATATATTTTATTTTTATTTGGTGATATATATATATATATATATAGGGAAAAAAGACAAAGAATTAAATTTTGCAGCCTAAAAAGAAATAAAAAGCTTCCAAAATTTGGAACATAGCGAATTACAATTGTGCCCTTTCTCAACAATCGTTTTCCAAGATATACTCTCGAGGAACAACATCACATACATACATGTACATGTACATACACGCACACATCTCTCTCTCTCTCTCTCCTGTTTTAATTTTCCTGGATTTAGTTTTATTCCTTTTTTCTCTTCTGCCTTTGCTTCACAACACACATACCTCTCTCTCTCTCTCCTTCTTTTTCTTTCTCTGCGTCTTACTTTGAGCATGTTTGTTTCTTCAAGAAGATCATTTACTCAACTTCTCTCTCTCTTCTCCTAGCTCCTTCTTCTCTTCCTCTTCAAAGCTTCTCTTTAACTTCATCCTTCTCTCACTTTCTCCTTTCTTTTTGAGATATAGAGAGAGAGAGAAAGAAAGAAAGAGAGAACAAAAAAAAATCAAATCTTTCAGACACCCTTTTGACTTCTTTGCCCAAAGAATCCCTCTGCTTTTTTTTTGTTCCTTAGAGAAATTCATTTTAAATTCCGAAGCAAAACCCTCAAGAGAACAACAAAAAAAAACAAAAAAAAAAGGCATCATCATCATCATCATCATCACCATCACCATCATCATCATCAACTTCAGTGGCAGCTATAGCACGAGAGGTATCTTTTGACGTTTGTATAAAAATTATGTCCATGGAAGGAGTCTTTCTAGAGAAACCAAAATCAAACACAACAACAACTACTAGTACTCTCCCTGATCTATCTCTCCACATCAGTCTCCCAGATATTCATCATCATCATCATCAGTATCATCACAATGATACTTCCAAAGAACCTAATAGAAGATCGTCCCAACCGGAAAACAACCGATCATCGAACTTTGAACTCTCTTTGTCTCATCATAACCACCCAACCGCAAGAATCTTCCATTGTCCTGATCGAAGAAACCTTAATCTTCCTCATCATCAGCAGCATTACAACAACCCTATCATCAATGGTGGAAGCCTTCACCAAAGGGTCGATGAATCCGAGATTAATAATCTCCACCGTCCGATTAGAGGCATCCCGGTCTATCACAACCGTTCATTCCCTTTCCACAACCAAACCTCTCCTTCTTCTTCTTTGCCTTCTCTTGGAGGAGGAGGAGGAGGAGACCTGGAC
Organism: Camelina sativa; assembly: GCF_000633955.1. NCBI lineage: Eukaryota > Viridiplantae > Streptophyta > Magnoliopsida > Brassicales > Brassicaceae > Camelina > Camelina sativa. Next base: position 3,415,613 of record NC_025692.1, on the reverse strand, counting down.
CAAATCTCAATCTTAAACTCATCTTCAGGCTATAACAACGCTTACCGTACTTCATTACAATCTTCCCCTAGGCTTAAGGGTGTTCCTTTGCATCATCATCATCATAATCATAATCACTATGGAATCGTTGGATCTTCAGATTCCTCTTCTCCTCATCATCATAACCATCACCATCATCATGGGATGATCAGATCAAGATTCTTGCCTAAGATGCCGACAAAACGGAGCATGAGAGCTCCGAGGATGCGTTGGACTAGTAGCCTTCACGCTCGGTTTGTTCACGCTGTTGAGCTCTTAGGAGGCCATGAAAGTACGTATTTATATATATATATATACACACACACATTTTACATTCTCAAGATCCTTCCCTTTTTCTTCAAATTCTTCTCAAAGTTTTGATTTTTTTTTTCTTTTCTTGTTTGTTCTTGTTGTTATGATTCTAGGGGCAACCCCGAAGTCGGTTCTTGAGCTCATGGATGTAAAGGACTTAACTTTAGCTCATGTAAAGAGCCATTTGCAGGTACAATTAACACTCTAGCTACTTGCTATTCAATTAAACATTTTTAAAAAATATATATACACATCAGAAAATCAATGTTAATTTGTTAATTTTGGTTTGTCACTCATTTTCTTATTGGTTCATTTCCCCTCTTACGAGTCTAATCGTCGAGTTAGTTCTTTACCAATCGAGATTCTATAATTAGGGATATTTCATAGTTTTCATCATCACCATATATATCACTTTCTTCTCCTTGGCGTTGCACAAAAACATCTGAATCAAGAAACAAGATTGTTTTTTTTTTGTTTTTGTACTTATAAGCTAGCAATGAATAATGCTTCAATTCTAATGTCTTACTTTTATTTTCTTGTTTTGTCTTTGCTTTAAGTTAAGTCATTTTTTTTGGAAGAGATGGCACAATTGCCAAGAAAATTGAAGCAGTTGAATGAATTTAAAGAGAGAAAAGAGAGAGTAGTTATAGCTTTAAAAGACTGAAACCTTTCAGAGAAATATTAAACAATTGCGAGAATTGAGATGATAGAAGTTATCTGGATTTTATTAATTCATTTTTTTTTTTGGTTTTTATTTTATATTTTAATTAGGAATAGGGGACAAAAGTAGTCATCATTACTCAATGATAATAATTCAATCTTTCTATTACTCAACCTTCTTTCAGACATCAACCTCGTGGTCTTAAAATTATAAATAAATAATTTAAATATACGAACACCAGTTCCAAGACAAACCCAGAAACCATACATATGTACTACATTATATTATTTCTTTAATTATTTAAAAGTTCATATGTGTCTGCATATATGTCTCCAGTCTTGTCATCTCTATACAAAAATAATCTAATTAGTTGATCAGGATCTTTTGTCCGATTTTATTTTCGTTTTCTTCTATCTTTTATTATAGATTATGGTTTATTCTTAGTTTTAGAAATCTCGTGCCTTATATTTCTTTTTTTTTTGGCAGATGTATCGAACTGTTAAGACCACTAACAAGCCTGCTGCTTCATCAGGTACGTATTATTCCTTTACACTCACACTCGCTCAGATCTATAATGTTATGCATATTCACATTTCTTTAGGAAAGCTTTTTTATCAGCTTTATATATGCTAAAGAGATGGTACTGGATTCTAATAAGAAAGATACACACAATAAAGCTTAGGATTCGCCAACAAAATATAATCACTATAGTACATTTGTTGACTATAATGTGTCTGATATAGAATTCTCAATCAGAATTTTAATTAGTGATTAGATATTTGTATATATATAGTAATATAGTAACGTTAAACTATTTCTATTATTTTACTATTTGATTCTACTATTCAGTTCCACTATTTCTACTATTCCCTTTTCCCAAAATAATAAAAAAACAAACCCTAAGATATTGGTCAAGCTCAAGGCTTTATCTTTCCTTTGATTGAAAACCCTAAAGTTTAGTGGTCAAAGTTCAAAGCAAACCAAACAAACATTCATCCATAATATTGATATTAATTCTCTAAGGAGACAAATCTATTAAATCAATTAATCATATCCAGTTCAAGGTTCATGAATTAAAGCGCTACAAGAACTATCACTTCTTTATATGGATTTTTCTTAAAACATATCATTCATTTGTTCAAATTATTATTATATGGCACAACTTTCGAGTCTTTTAAATTATTATTTTTGGGACATATATTAGATTGTAGTCCAGCAAAATGCTGAAAAACATTTATAGAAAAGTAATTTCTTCACTGCATTGTCTTTTACCAAAAGCTTACAATAATTGTTTAATTTTAAATAAGAACCCTTCTATGGTAAAAAGAATTGAGACGGAACTTGATAAAAAAAAAGTTAAAATAAATTTTCAGATGGGTCAGGAGAAGAAGAAATGGGCATAAATGGAAACGAAGTCCATCATCAATCATCGACGGATCAAAGGGCACAATCTGACGATACTTCTCTTCATCAAGAAATTGACATTTCTTCCACACAACCTCGTTGGAGTAACTCTTCACGGTACGTTTACGTATTATTATAATCTTATAATAATTACAAACTAACATGTAATACACACACGATATGTACGTATATAAACTTTAGGTACGAATTACGATTAACTATTTGATGTAAGATTTAGGGTTCTCTCACCTAATGGCTCCTACTTCCTACCAAGTTCATATAACAATTTTTGGTTTATCCCATACTTGATGAAATAGTTTTTTTTTGGACGATATTTTCCGTTTTGTTTTCGTTCCGATATAAGGGAACCAATTAAAGTGGTGTTTTCTGTTAAAACGAGATGGAAGATTTAGGATTTAGGGCTTTATGGCTGATGATGTGATTATATGTAATTATTAGGTTGTTCAGGTTCTAAAGGTTACCTATCTAGAACATGATGATGTTATTCCTCTGTGATGTGACATGTAGATTGTGGGATAATTTAGTTTATTATTATTTTTTTTTAATTTGAGAAGAATATAACAATTATTAATTGTTAATTACCGATATACAGTAGTTAGGAAAATAATTTTCAAATATTCATCGTATGATAAATATTTCCTAAATTTGTGTTTTCTTTTCTTAAATCATATAATAGAGAGACATGGCCATTAAGTAATAACTGCTCAAGCGACATGGATACAATGATCAGAACTGCATCAACATCAATGATCTCTCATCATCAAAGATCCAGCCTTCAAAATCAGGTTCTAATTATTCTCATATATAGCTTTTGTTTTTCTTAGGGTGTTTCTTTTCTTTTTAATCTTAAAAAAAAAAGATAACTTGGCAGGAGCAAAGGTCGAATGATCAAGCAAAGAGGTGTGGAGATCTTAGTTGTAACAATCCAAGTTTGGAGTTCACATTAGGGAGACCAGATTGGCACGATAAATGACTTTCTTGATCCATTTGGATTTTAATATATATTGGTTTTTTTTATCTCTATCTCTCTCTCTCTATATATATATATATACTCCGAAACATGAATGCAGTATATAGCGTTGTGATGATGAAACTCTCAACGTAAAAGAAGAACACGTAGAGAGCGAAACTGCTCAAGAGTGTTGGTTTTTGCAGCGAGGAGGATATCACTACAAAAGAGGAAGATATTTGGAGATTCTTCTTCTCAAGGTTCCATTGATGATTTGATTATAAAAGTGGATGATCAATGTATGAGGTTTTTTTGTTTTGGTTTTCTAGAGCTGTTGATCTGGTGTGATCATAAGTTATATAATTGGAAAGATCGCCAAAATTTGGTGAAAGTTTCAATTTTTTTTGTTGAAAGCCTCTAGCTGGGTTAGAGGGTTTCAAGGTATCTATGGTTTTTTTTTTTCTTTTCTTCATTCTGAAATGTTAGAGAGAGCGAGAGATCTAAGTTGAGATTTCATATGTATACTGACATATCATTCTTAAGTACATAAACACAAAAAATGTATTGAGTACACTATCCAAAATCCTAAGACATTGATCACAAATTTTGAAAGATTCATCTGGTTCTCTGCTTTCTTCACAACAAACTCAGTAGATACGGTTTATATCAAGCTTCCAATAACAACAAACTCAGACCAAAACTCGTGGTTTATTTACAAACACGGTAGAGACGGTTTCTCAGTTGGATGAATCGATGTTTACCTCCCGGTTTTGGTGCTGATGACGACTGGCACTGTTACCAGAAATAGCTGATCCCACCACTGAAACCGATTGCTTCGCCAAGCGTAGGCTTCCTCGTGTACCCATCCACACAGTATAGAAAAACCCAATCCAACCTGATCCAATCCCAAATCCATTTCCCATTCGTCAGACATAAAGGAAGCAACTTGGGGGAATGTCATTTCAAGATTCCAAAAAAAAAAACAGAACCAGAGCAGAGTATATAACCAACCTGAAGCTATTAAGACGGAAACAACAGCAGAAACTGTAGCGGTAGAGATGACAAACGCAGCAATGGATAAGGCTCCGATGTAAACACCAGTCAAGCAGAGAAAGAAGAGTGCCAAGAAGCCACCAGCAACAGCAAGTGAAATCAGAAGAGAAATAATGATAGCATTAGCTGTTGCTGCTACAAAGAAGAGCGTGAACACAACCAAAGCCATTGTTGTAAGAAGAACTATAGTTCCCACCTACAACAATATTAACTAACTAATCAGTACAGCCTGAGATAGATACAGAGGAAAACTTGACTCAAATGGGTTCACTAAAGTACCAAACTTTTCAACAATGGTTACAGAATCAAGACGAATTAGGGCACAAATTCTTATTCTTACTTCAGGAATCGAAATCGAATTAGGTTTTCGAAATCAAATCAATTTTATGAAAAAAACCAATCATTGGAATCAAAAAATCCAAACTTACAGTGATGACAAGCAGAGCACGAAGCGAGCTGCCTTTACGAGTCCAGAGAAGGATCTCGCGTCCTGTTCTTGCAGAAGCTTCACGAAGCTTCGGACCATTTTTAGCGACGGAGTTCTTAAAACGTTCAAGAAACGAAGACGACGACGCATCATCACCGCCGGTTTTCGAATCCGGAAACAGAACCGAACCGATCGTGAGACAAATCAATGAGTAGAGACTCTTCAAATCCTCATCGTCTTCTTCCTTCTCCACAAAGTCCGGTTTACGATGATGACCATTCTTCGTTCCTCCGTTGACGATTTCACCGACATCATCGCCACCGACAACGCTGGCGTAGGTTTTGCTCTCCGTCTCGTCGTCGTGATCTTGCGCCATTCTTGGAAAACTAGAAACTACCCACCAGTTGTTTAGATCGGATTTAGGAAACTAAATTGGAGTAAGGAACAAAAAGTTGGGATTTTTTAATAGAAAATGGGCGGACAAAACAGCTGTTTAGTTTGTGTTTCAGGACATGTGTAGCACCCACGTGGCTTTAAATCCCTGTTAACCGTACTAGTAGATAAAGATGGACGTGAAATCAACGCGCTCTACACATGCGTTTGGCCCTGAGTTTTTTTCATTTTTCATTTTTGTTGTATAATTTGGGCTTCTAAGGCTTTTTCAAATAATGACCCATCTACTTTGGACGGCCTCTTAACCGAATAAGACAAGGTCATTTTGAAAACAATAGTTATATATTTTGAGAAATACTCATTTTTTTTTATTTTTAATGAAAACTACAATTTTATGTAAAATAAGAATATTATCCAGATTTAAATTTAAAGTTATATTTTAAGTAAAATTGAAATTTAAAGAAGAAATAAACAAGCAATCATCTCACCAAAAAAAAAAACAAGCAATCATGGTAACAGTTGCAAAATTAGTTGATGGAAGAAGCAAATGTTACATATTATGCATTGGCACTAACCAAATCTATAAAATAGAGATTAAACTCGGGAAATAACAAACAGGAAGTCCAGTGGATCTAGCCTAGAAAGCAACTTCATCCCGTTTGATTTCAGAATCACTTGCATAAAATAGTTGTCCAGTTAGCTTAGGATCATAAAACAACAACTTCTTCTTCTTCTTCTTCTTCTTCTTTTTCTTTAAAATTGCTAGTGGCACGAGAGCGTAACTTGTAAATCTTGGGATACCATGCAAAGCAACGGTAAAATCCAGGTCTATAGAATACATTTTGTCCCATGTCTTGTTGTTTGAATTGAACGACCATATCACTTGGTGTGGCCGCTTCATCTCAGATACGCACAAGCGGTTGTCGAGGTTGCACATGACCATCCCGAGAGGATTGGGGGAGGAATTGATCGCAAAGGGAGCTTTAGAGATGACTTGAAAAGCTTCGGTGTGAAGATCGAAAGATACAACTTTGGTTTCTAGGCAGTCGGTTAACCAATGAAGCGACCCATCAACAAACACAGGCTTAACGGGAGCAAGAACGCGGTAAGGAGCAGCTGGAGTGACATACCTCCAAGCGTTGGTGGTAAAGTCAAAAACTTGGCATGTGGTAGCGTTTTTTAGGCCTAATTCTAAAGAGTTGAATAACCAAACGGGCTTGTATGTGCTCGAGAATACGTCTTTACCGAATCCAGGCGTAAAGTATCCATACTGAAAGTCAAAAAGAGATTGATGATAGAGTTGTTGAAAGCTACAGGGAGGAAGAGCCCGATACCATCGAGTGGCGGGGTTGACCACAAAAAATTTGTAGCGATTAGAGAGACAAAGGAGACCGTCACAGCTACTATGGAAAACACGGTAAGGTGTATTGTCCGTCTCCTCCCAAGGAACAGGGATCTTGACCGATGAGGATGAACCCAACACCAGTGTTGTTAGGGTGTGACCAGTGTCCGGGTGGGTAGTTGGGGACACCATGAGAACATCTGGATCTCCTGATCGCTGACGATGCGTCAAGTGTCTTCCTTGGAAGAATTGGGACTCAATTGTTGATCTCCATTGCTTCGATACGGCCTTGAATCTCAGCAGAGACTTCACCGCAACTCTCTCCAGGATTCGCTCTACTACATGGTGGGGCAGCAATTCCACCCTCAAGCAACGTCTTTTCGACATTCTTTGTCGTGTTGGCCAAGTGGTAGCCATTGATGATGAATAAATAACAGAGTCTTATACAACAAGTAATCTTACAAATAGATACGAAAACCCACGAGGAAAGGAAATTTAAAAAGTTTGCCTTTTTTATATACAAATTTTATAAAAAAAATAGGAAAATTCTCAAAAATAACCCTAAAAACAAATTTAGAGCAACATCTCTTAATTTTTTAATATAGCATTATATATCAAAATTAATCTTTTAAAATAATATTCTAAATTCAAAATACTAAATCTTACTCCTCAAAACTATACCCTAAATGTGAAATTAAGAACCAAAATCTAACAAACAAATTCTAAAAATTAATTTTAAATATTAAATAATGTTATTTTAGAAAATTTATGGAATGTATGGTATAGTTGTTCAGAAAACTTGTTTTAGTGCTATTTTAAGGTATTTCTCTAAAAAAATATCGAATTCAGATTCTTAAACCCTGAGCTAATCCAAGTGTTTATTTATAATTATTTGTTTTTCTCTAGCCATAAATTTAATTTTCAAGCGATTGGCCAATAGAAAATTACAACAAAATGCGAATTAGAATTTCACTCATCTCTGAACATAAATAAAGACAGACAAAACGAAAGGTTTCAGTGTTGTGCATCAACAGTGGTGTCTTTAGCAGAGGTTGTATCCGAGACAGAAGACGGGAGTGTTGCTTCCACAGAAGAAGATACTAGGAGATTCCTGAGCTGTGTGGTGATGGCAGTCTCTTGATGCAAAGATGATGATGATGAAGAAGAAGGAGCTGCAGCATTGTTGTTGTAAGTGAAGACTCCCATCGGGTGATCAAATTTGCAGCTTGGACCAAACTTGCAGATCCCATACCGCGAATAGAACACGCACAGTGGTTCTCCCTGGTTCCAAACCAACAATTTACCAAACCAGAGAATACTTTTAAATCTCAAGTCTTTTTGTAAGCTTACCAGGCGTAAAGGGAGGCCAACAGTGCTTAAGACACAATCAGGAGCTGGGGTTTGTCTGTCTCTAGGATGATGAAATTTGCAATCTCCTGTCTTCATGTAGAATTGGCATTCAAGTTGGCCTGGTCTTTCCGGGAATGCATACAAGCCGAGCGGAACAGAACTTCCTGAATGAAACCCGGATGAGAAGACACCTCCTTGAGATCCTGAAGATTCTTCTGCATCATTCTGCCGTTGGTTTCTGTAGTTCTGGTCACTTCCCGAGGGAGAAAGCGAACCGAGCTGACCCTGGTAAGAGTATCATAATCAAAATCCTTAAAAGTTCATAATATGATGGATGACTGAGGAAAAAAGACGTACACCGAAACCGTTCCACCCTTGAACTGATACAACACCACCTTGAGGTAGAACTAAAGAAGCAATACTAGAAGGATCTTGAAAACGAGGAGGAGTTGCAAGACAAGATGTCCGCGGCCAAGAATAAGACTGTTGACCAGTTAAAGATTGAAGAGCAGAGTAAACCGGAGAGCCGCGAAGAGAAACCATCAATTTGGTTGATTGAGTCTGAGGATGATTGAATTTACAAGTTCCTCCAAATTTACAGTGTCCAGTTCTCAAAAAATAAGAGCAATCATCTTCGTTCTGCAAGCAAACAGACTCATGAGAGAAGCAAAATCTTAAAAGCAGTGGTCAAGTTAGAGAGTTGAAAGGTACACATACCGGCCGTAGAGGATAGCCTAAGACATCAACTGATACTCTTCCATCAGTCCCAACATTGTTCCTAGGATGATGAAACTTGCAAGTCACTCCAAATTTGCAGGTTCCTGTCTTCATATAAAACTGCACAGACACACACAAAAAAAAATTGTTTTGAGACAGAGTAAAGTAGTCAAAACTCAATAAGCATAGCTCTGTTGAATCAACAATCATCTAAAATCATTCGTTGTGTTGATATTGTGAAAAGTGAAAACATACTAAACCTCGCATTCAGGCTGACCGATTCTTTCAGGGTATTCTCCTTTAGTCCTTGCTGTTGCTATAACCTAGAAATCGGACATGAGACTTTTTCATCAATTAGTAATCTCATACACTATACACAACACATCACACCCTCAAAGCTACAAACTTTGAGAAGCCAACAAGAAACAGAGGAAACAGACAACAAAAGGGAGTGTCACAAAATTCACTAAACACAGAAACGGAATCAGTACCAGTTTCCGGTCGTGAGGATGATTGAATCGACAAGTTGAACCAAACCTACAAAGTCCAGTCCTTATGTAATAAGAACAGTCAGGCTCTCCCTGACGCTCCGGATAAAACCCATCACCACCACTCATTGTTTCATCTGATCCCAAATTCATTTGCCACATTGCATCTGAAATTCACAAACCCAATCAAGTTTTCTAATCAAAACCCACAAGCAAAATAATTCAAGCTGAGATTTTTAAGATTGAATCAGAAAAGGGAAAAAGGATGGTACTTTGGTGTAGCAAAGGGGAAAGAGAAGTGCTTTCCCGAGTAATGGGAACTCTGGAATCAAAATCCATGGAGATGAAGAAGAAGAAGAAGAAGAAGAAGAACAATGGCTTCGTCAGTGATTATGAAGCATTAAGAAAACACCATAATAATTCTCTCACTCTAGAGATTTTCCGACGGGAAATCCCATCGTTTCTCCTCCGCCCACGAATCGTCTTCTTCCTCCTCTGGTTGTGGAGAGTTTAGAAGAAATGGCATTGGAGGAGGATGCATTAGAGGACACGTCATAGAGTGAGAAAGCAGAGAGAGAGAGAGAGAGAGAGGCAGAGGAAGTAAAAGCGTTCTTTTCTCTCCTCCACACAAAACAAAATTGGAGATTCGGAGAAGAGGAAAAAAAAAAAAAAAACTGAATGACTAAATTACCCTTTGTGAATTTATGGACTGATTCTACTAAAACGTAGGTACATGTGTTTGGTGAATGATATATTGATATTTGATTCATTCAGATTTTGACCCTGATTGATCTCTAATCCGAATTTCAAATTCAAATAATCTTATCACTCGCTAGTTACTTAACTAAAACATACATAAAGGGTCTTGTAATTTGTAGTGTAGAAAGGGCCGGGGAATGTTATCGATGTCACCATTCCATTTGTAGGGGTTTTTATCTTTACTTCATTCTACTAATGCATATAAACATAAAAAGGGCCGGGGAATGTTATTTTATCTTACAACAATTAGTCAGCTCGATCAATAGTTTTCCTGGAATACACACTTCAAAATTTCAATTAAGGAAAAGAAAAAGAAAATGAAAAAAATTATTTTTTTTTCTTTTCTAAAGTGTAAAATAAAAGAGAGATAGCAATTTAAACAAAAAAAAAACAACAGTTGTGAAAGATGTAAGAGAGAAACATTGATATATAATCGAATTTATTGATTTAATTAATGAATAAACTCTAGAGCTGCGTAGTATGCGACGAGCACAGGCAGAGAGACCAAGGTCCCGAATATCACCCTGCATGTATCACAATTCAATTTTTTTACTTATATAATAACCTAAACAAAATTTGGATTAAAAACTTTGTACTAATTCTTAATTTGGACTTACGCTGTGCTTAGAACCTCTGCATGTAATCCATATTCCTTTGCAAAAATGAACGAAGTGATTGATTGTGGCAAAGCAGCCTGTAGATTTCACAAACAATAAATCATCAATGATCTTTATAAAGAAAAGGTTTAATGTTTAATGCTTAATATCAGGCCAAAAATAACGATATAAAAAACTACACTTAAATTATTTCAAATTCAAAATATTTGTCGCTAAACATATCGTCGACACATCAACAAACCAAACCCGAAACTTAATCAAACAAAGCTCAATGATTTTTTGTCAAATGGAAAAACATATGGGGTAAATTATAGGAGAAAAGTATATAACTAATGACCTGAATGATGGCGACACGGAGGACATCCCCGTGGAGGCCAAAGGCGATAGAACCAATAGCCATGGCGGCGGGTCCGGCAATAAACTTCAAGACCATCCCCATCACAGTTAAGCTTGTTCCACATACTATCAACTTCTCTTGAAGTGCCATGAATATCCCTGCGTATAGTGTATATGCATCTACTCGCTGTTATCTCAATACTGATA